>NC_039259.1:18760743-18840114 GCF_003368295.1 Carassius auratus | reverse complement strand
ATTTAATCTTCACATTAATTCCTAATTATTTTGCAATTCTTTTTGTCAGTTCTTCTTGACCTGTTTTTTCTTCTCTTTCTGACCTCATGACCCAGTCAGCATTTTTTGTACAATGGTCAAGTCTTAACTTATCCATTTCTGTATTGCATTTGTGTTTGATATTTCTCATGGGCTTTACAGTTTGAGTTTAAAACTCTTTTTTAGCGCATTTCATCTGTAAAAGAAAACATGCCTAATAATTCTGCACACATGAATATAAGGAGTTTTTCTCTTCCAGCTTTCCTGGACTATTGTATAGCACTCATAAATGATTAAATAAAAAATAATGGTAGTTATTAAGATTGATATGGTTTGGAATTGGTAAAATGTGCTTGGAAAAAAATCACAATAAAACAATGTTTTAATGTTTAAGTTTGGAATATTAACTGACATGAATGAATGCTATATAAATATTGTTAACATTCATGTTAACATAATGTTTAGAAATGAAATATTATTGTAAAGTGTCACTAAAGTTATATATATATTGTTATGTGAATGTGATTTTAAAGTCTTGATGATTCTGATTAACCCTTTAACTGCCTTATCCTTTAAAACCTCACTGCCAGAGGGATATTGTGAATGCATGTGCCCGCTGGGCACAGTATACCTGATGCCACCGGGGTGGCGATGGCATTGGTGGCTTGAGCCCGCCATCGCTGCTTGCAGCTATATTTATTATTATTTTTCTTCAAGGTTTCGGGGGCTTTTGGGGCCCTTAACATGCTTAAAAAGTCTTGAAAATTGGCACACACATTGGAACCTGCGGCCATTATGGCCGGGCAGAGACTGATACACGGGCGTGGCACAGGGGCTCTACAGCGCCCCCTGGAATACTGAGGGCCATATATCATACATACTTGCACGTAGACACACGAAACTCGGTACACATGTAGATCTCATCAAACCAAACAACTTTTGTACTGCATGTCATAGGCTCCGCCCAACAGGAAGTTGGATATTTAGGGTTTAGTATTCATATTTTTCGTCAAAGTTGTGGGGGCTTTTGGGGTCCTTAACATACTCAAAAACTCTTGAAAATTTGCGCACACTTTGGAATCTGTGGCCTTTAGGAGCCTGCAGAGGCTGGGACCCGGGCGTGGCACAGGGGCTCTATGGCGCCCCCTGGAACACAGTCATAAATGTTGATGTATAGCTCACACATACTTGCTCGTATTAATATGAAACTCAGTACACATATAGATCTCATCGTGCTGAACAACTTTCGTACTGCATGTCATTCGGCTCCGCCCAACAGGAAGTCAGCTATTTAGAGTTATGTAAAAAGCGCATGCTCTGGAATTTGAAATACTTGTCATAGGTTTTTTTGCCGATTGCCACCAAATTCGGTCAACATGATCTCAAGACATTGGGGCTGAAAAATTGCCAGGGGATTTTTGATATCTCGAACGGTTTGCTCGTGGCGAGGTGTTGAAATTATGGCGAGAAATGAGAAACAGGAAGTGTCTAATACCATCCACATACATTTCCTGATTTTAATCAAACTGCATCAGATTATTCGTTGTATGATGTCGATCGCATATATGTGACTATTAGGAGTCAAAGTTATAGCGCCACCAACTGGCAGCAGGAAGTGTGTCATTTTCAAAATGATTTGAATTCAGCATCTTATTTTTACTCGATTTGCTTCAAACTTCATCAGAATAATGTTAAAACACAGCCGATATAAATCTGCTGGGGGGATATTGATATCTAAAAATATTGTTGCCGTGGCAACATGTTAAACTGGAATACTTCTCAGGTGATTTTGAGGCATATAACATGCTTAGAATTTCATCAAACTCAGAACACATATCAGTATTTATGATAACTAGACACTGGCAAAAGTTCATAAGAGGGCGTGGAAAAGGCACTCTATAGCGCCACCTTTTGTCAAAAGTGGCGGGGTTAGTTTTAGCTACAGACACCAAACTCGGTACAAAAATTTTTCTTATCAAGACGGACAACTTTCTAATTCACAGTCATCAGCTACGATCAACAGGAAGTCAGCTATTTTGATTTGAATGTGGATTTTTTTTTACATTTAGCTGTGAATTAATGCATACTGCTCAGAGGAGAGTAACACTATACACACCAAACTTTGTCTACATGATGCCAAAACATTTTAAACAACTTAAATTGCCAATGGATTTTGGATAGCTTAAACGGTTTTGTCGTGGTGATTTTTTTAAATGACAGTAAAAATGGAATTATTAATTTTCCTGCATTTTTAAATTCCAAACACTTCAAAACCTTTTTTCGTACAGAAAAAAAGTCATTCTGAGTAAATATGGATAGTTTCACGACTTTACAACACTGTATGGATAACAGAAAATTAAAAAACTGTCAGACATCTCATCTCACTCTGTCCCTCTGTTTGAGTATATGTGCTTCAGACTTCCATTGTCTGAGAGAAATAGCGCCCCTACAGGTTCAATTCCCGGACTTTTACTTTCACTTTTAAATCGGTTAAAAATACAAATAAATACTTAGATTTAATTCACACTGACAAGCTAAACCAACATATCTGATTATTACCGGTTCAGGGCTCATGGATAAATTATTTCTGGCCAGAGATACGTGAGAAATAGGAGAGATGAATCACCGCTGTGATCACGAGCGTCTGGAGTAAACAGCTCAGAAAAAAACGAATTTATTCCTTTTTTAAAGCTTTTAAAAATAAATTATTACAGCGATATCACACAATCAACCAATTAGAACACACCAAGAGCTAAATTCAGATGTTTTTGAACTGTTTGTGTGAAAATGAATTATTTGCGGCTGCCTATCTGAAATCACCGCCTCCGATCAGCGCGTACAGTGTCGAGCTCAAAACAAACGAATTTATTCTTGTTTAAGAGCTTTTTTAAATAAAATATTACCACAAATGCACACAATAAACCCATTGTAACACTACAAGAGCTAAATGCAGGTGTTTGTGACCCGTTTAAGTGTGCAAGACTATTTGAAAGCGCGACTGGCAGAATAACATGTATCTCTCGAGCTGCAGGATTCTGCCTTTCGTCGTACGAACGAACACATCACGGACAAGATTATTTCAAAACACATAATAGCTTGGCGACTATAAACGAAAACAGCCACGTGAACATAAACTGTTGAGAAATAAATCTGAAATGGATCTACTGGATTTTAATATTAAGTGACCGCATATACCAGCTGCTTCTGTCTTCAATTTTGATCCATATAAAAAATGAAACTCATTCATCTTGGCTGCTTTTTTTAATGTGTGTACGTATTTATTTATTTATTTATTTATTTATTATTTTGCTCTAACAATTAATCTATGTTTAATTAAATCAATTACATTTTATTTTACATTTGATTTGTCCATTTCTGCATCTAAACGCCTAAAAACCTAAAACATGCTCTATTATACTATTGTTAGCAATTTCTTTATCGTCCAATTTATCTGGTGTACACTTTTATTTTCATAATAAACTTGTTTGTTAGATTATACACAGTTACAGTGGTCTATAATAAATATTGACAGGTTTTATTCAAGCTGTTTAGAATGATTGCAGTAGGCAAATTTTTTGAAATGTAAATAAAATAATTTTTTTTTAAATAAATAAATAAATAAAAAACATTGGAAAAGAATAACTGTTGTACATTTTTATACATTTTGTATAATTTCATAGTTTATGCATTATAGTTATAAAAACAAATAAATTTAGCCACTCACATAAAATCTTATAGGCCTTATCCTTTTCTGACAGTTTTAGGGATTTTTAAAAATCCTAAAAAACCTTATTTGTGCTGCAAATAATAATTTCAAACTCAAACAGTAAATATTCAGTTCATGCTTTATAAAGCCTTGTCCCAATATTAATAGTCAGTAGTAAGCAGTTTATAAATACAGCTATAAAAAGCTTGTTCTTGGGTTATAAGCACATTTATTAAAAAGGAGAGTAAAGGGTCAGTTATCCTCCTATGAAAATTAATTAAAAAAAAAAAAACAAACAACAACACAGATTGATACAGAACTCAGAAATTTTATTGTGGATTTATGATAAAATCAGCCTGTAAATGAATTCATACTCCTCCAAGAAGACACAAGTTCACAGCAAACTTTTTTAACATGAAGCTAATATACTGAAGATGTTAAATTGTGAATGGGTTTAGGATAGCTTAAATGGTGTGGCCATAGCGATTTATTAAAGTAACATAAAAAAATACAATCGTTATTTTACTATATCTTTAAAATTTTTCATTCCAACTCTTCATAATTTTTTATATACGTAGAAGTCATCATTTGAAGGAAGCACAGTAAGTTTCATAGCTTTATCATTTTCAAGAGCCAGCATAAAATTAAAACTATCATAACTTATAAATCAAGCTTGCAATTCTTAGTTCCAATAATGACCACCAGATGGAGCTATAGGATTACTTTTAAATAATTATTGTAAAACAAGTATGATTTAAATCATTTATAGAAATCTTTCAAAGAAAAATAATATGTATTTTATGTATTTTACTGATAAAATGACCCTCACTTAATTAGAATAACAAGCTGAAGTATTGTGAACTGTATATTAAGAATAATTCTTTATAAGCTTTATGGACAGATACGTTTTGAGTGACTCTTGAAGGTTCAGCACCACATCCTCTTTTACCACTGTTTAAAGAATTTATCTTACAGAACAGGTGTGAATGAATTTTGGATAGCTTGAATGATTTTGCGTGGTGATTTTTTGAAATAACAGTAAAAAAGTAACCAGTAAATGTCTTTTATTTTTTTAAAGTGCAGCTTCTAAACACTTCAAAAAAATGTACACATAGCAGACAAGTCATTCTGAGGAAATATGCATAGTTCCATGACTATACAACATTATATGGATGATAGAAAATTAAAAAACTATCATACATCTGATGTCACTCTGTCCCTCTGTCACTGTGGTTAATGTGTGTGTGTGTGTGTGTTTGTGTGTGTGTTAAGTGAATTAGGTGTGAAACTATCAGGGAGCATTTAGTCTCCAGCGCCAACATTTTACAGAACTGCCACTTTCCTGGAGTCTCAGAATTACAATGTGGCAGGTTCTGAGAGATCTAAGATTCCAAAAAATTATTTAATTAGAATACTATGAAGTATTGTGAAATACTATATATTAAGACTTTATATATAGGCTTAATTAACAGATTAGAGTGACTCGTGAAGGACCAGCACCACCTCCTCTGATGGTTTGAGGAATATATCTTCCAGAATCCGGGATTAAGATTTAGGAGCTCATTTTAATTCCACCTCCTTTCCTGAAAGTCTGTCTTGCAGAATTTACTAAAAATTAATCTTCACATTAATTCCTAATTATTTTGCAATTCTTTTTGTCAGTTCTTCTTGACCTGTTTTTTTTCCTTCTTCTTTTCTGACCTCATGACCCAGTCAGCATTTTTGTACAATGGTCAAGTCTTAACTCATCCATTTCTGTATTGCATTTGTGTTTGATATTTCTCATGGGTATTTCATAATTTTCGACTTTACAGTTTGAGTTAAAACTCTTTTTTAGCGCATTTCATCTGTAAAAGAAAACATGCCTAATAATTCTGCACACATGAATATAAGGAGTTTTTCTCTTCCAGCTTTCCTGGAGTATTGTATAGCACTCATAAATGATTAAATAAAAAAATAATGGTAGTTATTAAGATTTATATGGTTTGGAATTGGTTAAATGTGCTTGGAAAAAAATCACAATAAAACAATGTTTTAATGTTTAAGTTTGGAATATTAACTGAAATGAAGGAATGCTATATAAATATTGTTCATGTTAACATAATGTTTATAAATGGAATCTTATTGTAAAGTGTTACTAAAGTTATATATATATATATTGTTCTGTGAATGTGATTTTAAAGTCTAGATCAGTGGTTCCCAACCACGTTCCTGGAGGCCCCCCAACACTGCATGTTTTCCATGTCTCCTTAATCAAACACACCTGATTCAGTTCGTCAGCTCATTAGTACAGACTCCAAGACTGGACATGGTTGTGTTAGACAAAGGAGAGATGCAAAATGTGCAGTGTTGGGGGGCCTCCAGGAATGTGGTTGGGAACCACTGGCTTAGATGATTCGGATTAACCCTTTAACTGCCATATCCTTTAAAACCTCACTGCCAGAGGGATATTGTGAATGCATGTGCCCGCTGGGCACAGTTTACCTGATGCCACCGGGGAGGCGATGGCATTGGTGGCTTGAGCCCGCCATCGCTGCTTGCAGCTATATTTATTATTATTCTTCTTCTTCTTCTCCCGAATGAATCGCATTTTTGAGGGCTTTAACATGCTCAAAAAGTCATGAAACTTTGCACACGCGTCAAACCTGGTGAAAATTTTCGTCTGATATAGGATTCAGAAGAGGGTGTGGCAAAATGGCTCGACAGCGCCACCTATACCAAGAAAATCAACAGCCTTCCAGCTATGTTTCACGTACATGCACGAAAATTGGCACACATATGTAACACACCAATACCTACAAAAAAGACTCTTGGAGTGAAATTCTAAACCCAACAGGAAGTCGGTTATTTTTAATATTATGAGCAAATTTTGTGTAATTTTGGTCATTTCCATGTGTTGTATTTTAACGAACTCCTCCTAGAGAAATCTTCAAATCATCACCAAATTTGGTATGCCTAATCTAAAGGCCTTTGCGATGTTAAATTGCGAAGATCTTGAGTTTTCGTTGAAGGGCGTGTCCGTGGCGGCCTGGCGAATTTCGATGATTCGCCATGAAAAATGAAGTTGCTATAACTCAGACATACAATGACCAATTTGCCCCAAACTTCACATGTTTGATGAGACTCCGAAGCTGAACAGATTGACATGCCCATATTCAGTTATATTCATAGCGCCACCTATTGGCAACAGGAAGTGACATATTTTACGCTGCGACGAACTACTCCTAGAAATTTTATGACATCAATGTCTTTTTTGTGGTCAGTCTAATCTAAAGGCCTGTGCGATGTTCAGTTGTGAAGATCTTGAGTTTTCGTTAAATGGCTTGTTCATGGCGCCGCGACGAATTTCGATGTCTCGCCATGAGAATAAAAGATGTTATAACTCAGGCATAAAATGTCCGATCTTCCCCAAACTTCACATGTGTGATAAGAGTCCTGGCCTGAACAGATCTGCAGGCCAATATTCCACCGGGTGTGGCAGAATGGCTCTATAGCGCCACCTATACACTTTCAACGGAGTGCGCCTCGAGCTATGTTTCACGTACATGTACAAAAATTGGTACACACATGTAACACTCATATACCTACAAAAAAGTCTCTTGGTACGAAATCCGGATCCCAACAGGAAGTCAGTTATTTTGCATTTTCCCTTCAAAATTGGTGTTGTTTTTGCCATTTTCAGGGGTTGTACTTTAACGAACTCCTCCTAGAGATTTATTCAGATCAACACCAAACTTGGTCAATGTAATCTAAAGCCCTTTGCGATAATAAATTGCGAAGGACTTGAGGTTTCGTTAAAGGGCATGTCCATGGTGGCCTGACAAATTTCGATGTTTTGCCATGAAAAAGGAAGTTGCTGTAACTCAGACATACAATGTCCAATCTGCCCCAAACTTCACATGTTGGATAAGACTCTTGACCTGAACAGATCTACATGCCAATATTCAGTTATAGTCATAGCGCCACCTATTGGCAACAGGAAGTTACATATTTTACACTGCGACAAACTACTCCTAGAAATTTTATGACATCAGTGTCTTTTTTGTGGTCAGTCTAATCTAAAGACCTGTGTGATGTTTAGTTGTGAAGATCTTGAGTTTTTGTTAAAAGGTGTGTCCATGGCGCCGTGATGAAGTTCGATGTCTCGCCATGGGAATAAAAGTTCCCAATGTTATAACTCAGGCATAAAATGTCCAATCTTGCCCAAACTTCACTTTTGTGTAAAGGGTCCTGGCCTAAACAGATCTGAAGGCCAATATTCCATCGAGTGTGGCAAACTGGCTCGATAGCGCCACCTATACAATTTCAACGGAGTGCGTATACACTTTAAACGGAGTGCGCCTCGAGCTATGTTTCACGTACATGTACAAAAATCGGTACACACATGTAACACACCAATATCTACGAAAAAGTCTGTTGGTACGAAATCCGAATCCCAACAGGAAGTCAGTTATTTAGAATTTTCTCTGCAAAATTAGTGTTGTTTTGGCCATTTTCAGGGGTTGGACTTTGATGAACTCCTCCTAGAGATTTATTCAGATCAACACCAAACTTGGTCAGTGTAATCTAAAGCCTTTTGCGATCTTAAATTGCGAAGATCTTGAGGTTTCGTTAAAGGGCGTGTCCATGGCGGCCTGACAAATTTCGATGTTTCGCCATGAAATAGGATGTTGTTTTAACTCAGGCATTAAATGTCCAATCCTCCCCAAACCTCACATGTTCGACAAAAGTCCTGCCCTGAACACATCTGAAGGCCAATATTCCACTATAATGATAGCGCCACCTGCTGGCAAAAGGAAGATTGGCACATATATGGAATAAACATTGATATATTCTACTTATATTTATGAGTTTAAATGCATATTTCTCACCGTTCACCTATTAACTAAAGCCACTCGCTGCCGGTGAGCCCGGGTGCGAGGGCCCGTTCATCGCTGCTTGCAGCTTTAATTATTATTTTATTTTTTCTGTGCACATTGTCTGTGAACAACCTCACAAGTTTGCCGCCTTAGATGTTTAAGTTTGCGTAAAATGGAAATTCTAAATGTTCTTGCTGTTGCTGTAAATGATTCATCTATGCATGTTTAATTTTAAATCAAAATGTAATAACTGGATCTTGATGTAAAATGACAGTCTGGCAATATATATAATCATGGCAATATATATAATCATAATCATTTTCCATCCAATCAACAAAAGTCCCCACTACACATTTTTTTCTTTTTTGATAAGACATTCCCTAGGTTGTATGTCACAGTATGCTCTTTTGAAAATCTTTCACTACTTTGTTGAATCACAACATTAAAAAAAAAAGCATCTCGACCCATTCAATCTTTTCTGTTCCCTGTGGTGAATTCCATTTACCACTGTTTTGTAAAAGTTTGTGTGCGTAATCCATAATTATAGAAATCCACATATAGAATCCACAATATTTTGGTCAAAAATTCTCTTAACCTGCTTCTTTAGCCCCTTTTCATGGTCTAATTTTTCTTTTTCTTTTGGTTCTGGCCATTTCCTTCCCATTTCTGTCTGCTTTGCTTTTTTTATTCTTAGTTTATCCAGCCTCTTCGCATGTAATGTTGCCCAGAGGCTTTTTTGGCCTCTCTTTTGGCGCTGTCTATTCTTGCTATAACCCTCCAGGCCTCTGGCCTCAACCCCAGTTTGTGTGGTGTGGGCCCTGGCAGCTGCACTGCATTGTGGGAGTCTGAGGGACCCGAGCTGATATTGGCCCCAGCAGTTTGGTTCATGATTAGAGCCTTGAGCAGCCTGCACCACGATGCCACAACCGTACTTTAATTCATAATACTGCAGTCGTCCAGTGGTTTTGATAATGTGAGTACATTCTGCTCATTGACCACAGGGCCGAATTGCCCTCAAATCATGTCTATTAGATATTACGGTATTTTGTGGATGCTTTTATGTTGAACTGTTAACTGCAGGCAACTTCAAGACCAGTCGCTCTAGATTTATTAACTTTTCTAAAGCCACAACCTTAGCCGGTAGCAGGAAATGATGCGCTAGCTGCACCACCTCAGGACAGACTCCTTAATCTTGTTGCATAATATTAAAATTGATTGACAAATTCAACTCTTATTTTAACACCTTTGACGTACTGCAATATTCTCCCGAGACATGGATGCCCTCTGGGATCTCTGATCAATATTTCATTGCATTAGAGTCTAGAGTCGGTGTCTGTTTATGAATGTGATTTCTGATGCACAGGCATTGCAGTCATGGGTACACGAGTGTGTCAGAACTCAAACCTGACTCATTCTGTTCACAGGCAGATGCTACTAATCACCCACGCACTACAACAACTTCACGATGTGCCCTTCAAACACAGAAACCCCCACACACCCAGCAGCCCAGAGTGCAGAAATATACTTCCCATGGACTAAAACACTCATACTCAAACACCTTCACACTTAGATAGGCCTTCTAATATTTCATTTTTTAAATCACTAGTCAAGTTAATGTTAACGCTCCATTAAGATGCTTTTAAACTCTTCGGTAATGCTGATGAATGTTCTACACTGGAAGAAAAGGCGGGAACAAGACTGACTTCACTGTCTAGACTTTTCTCCGAACAGGATTAAAGCTTTAGGAGCCGTTTCAAGGAAGAGAAATAATAGTGAATTCGGATGCTGAGTGAACTCTCCAAGTCTGGTTTTAGAGGTCTTTGTAGCATCCTGTCAGATTTATGGTGTCTCTTTAAATAGTTTGTTGCTTTATGAACTCACTGAAAAGTCAACATTACTTATCAGTACCAAGCCATAAAATCATATGTTTACTTTACAATGTACTGATGCCTTAAAGGAACAGTTCACAAGTCATTTACTCGTCCCCCCGTGGCGTTCCAAACTGTTCACACCCAAACAATAACTATGTTAGTGTTCACACCAACAGACGATAAGATTCTATTAAGTATGTGTACCTCTAAAGAAATGCTCACTTTTCTTGTCTTGATTGGCTGTAAATGTTTTAATGATTCATCAGCTGGAACAAAAATCTAAACCAATGTTCGGATTCCAGTAATAATGTTGCTGCTGTGTCATTATCAGTATAGTTGTGGTTTGGATTTAACGTTTCTCATTACACTTCTTGTTCTTGGAGTATACGGGCCTTCAAATTCCCAGTGAATTTTTGATTAATATCCAGGATTTTTTTTTTCTTCTTTAAGCTTCAAAACGACCAAAATACACGGGCTAACCCCTCATTTTTAGGAATACACCTAATTTTTACTGTCTTGACTGGAATACAATATTCTGAGGAGTTGTATTTAGATTGATCTATCTGGCACCACACAAAGAATATGTTCCGCCAGCTAAAGCCAAAGGGGTGTGAATCAAATATACTGAATATCTAGCAAATTCCTTTGGTTTATTGTGTTTTATTGCACCGTTACCACCAATATATGTATTGAATGAGAACAGAGCTTCTTGGCTATACATTGTCCATCATATCTAGTAACTATCGAAAGACACTAGATAAAAACACAAACCCAAACCTGTTACAAACAAGTTGCTTTTATTATATTAGCTGGAATACATATAGTCTGCAGTTAAGCCTAAAGAGATGTCTAGCTCCATGCACAATGCTGAAACATGCACAGATGTTACAGTACAAAGGTGTAAGACTGAAACACAGAGTGTGTTATTGCTGACACTGAGAGGTTTAATACAATGAGCATGTTCAACTGTTTCCTCACCACAGGTTCACGCCGTACCAACACCTGCTTGATAACCATTCTGTCCGTTCTTTAATGATGCAGGCCTGGATTTATATGTGCAGTGTCTTTGAGAGACAGCGTAAGCAAATATCAGTGAACTTAAATTCAGTTACTCTGTGTTACAGCGTGTTTGCGTAAGTGTGTTTAAGGCCTGAAATCTGTCTTTGGCAGCGCTTTTAATACGGCACAGGAGATGAATGAACCCTGAATGAACAGAAGGGAAACCCACAGTCTGAGCGGTTAATAAAAGATGAGAACAGTACAGAACTGAACCATACTGAGCCTCTGGCTCAACATATTAATCTTACTTTACCTAAACACTTCCCTTAGAATGAAAGAAAAAAAGCAACGTTTGAAAAGCTGGTGAACGGAGTCTGCTAAATTTAATAGTTCATACAAATTACAAATAAAACATTGAAATTAATAAGCCAAAAAACACTCTCCAGGAGCCCAATAAAGGTACACATCTACACAAACAAAAAAAGGGAAAAAATGAATGGCCCACTTTACAATATTACAGGATACTTTTAAATAAAACCTATCCTATTGTAGTTTGAGGAGCGGAGAAAAAAGCAGATAAAGAAGGAAAAGCTTGACGGCAGAAATATTTACCCTTTTAATTTCAGTAATGCTTAAGAAGCTGTTAAGTTTCCTTGTAAACTACAACATCTTGGAATGATTTTTGGCACATTACGTGTCAGTTTAAAAAAGCAGAACAAAGCACTTGGCCGTACAGGAAAAAAAGAAGACCAATTAAAATAAAACACTTTGCAGTCTATACAAATAATGTGGACAGTCCATTTGTCAACACCAACAATACAAGATCTGCCTCACAGTTGTTTGTAGGTGAACTTATTCTTTCATTTTGGCCAGTGCACAAACACACGTATATATATATATATACACACACACACACACAACTTTGATGGCTGTACATTCAAATGATAAGGGGGAAATTCATTGGGGGAAAACAAAATAGGCATATTAGAAAATGAAATTCATAAAGGTTAAGGAAAGGCTTAAAATAATAATTTAGGTTAAGTGCTGGTTAAGTGCAGATTCTCACCGTGACCTATTTTTGACCTTTCAGGACCAATGCCGGCTCACAATGCGGCCTTCAAACTTTATCTTCTGTACATTCAATATTACTTTATTGCTTATAAATGACATTTAGAACAAATTTACTACTACTCTCTTCAATAAGGCATAGAAAATTGTAACTAAAAATGATTAAAAACCATTCTGAGTAATCAATCAACATCTGTCAGAAGCTTAACATGGTAATGCTTTCTGACTGGTGTCATAACTAGGTTAAGACTGACCTCATAAATGTACACAAAAGTGATGTAGATAGGAAAACCTTGATGTAGGGAGATATTTTTAAGATATTTAGTTCTTTTAAACGAACAGTATGTGAAACTATATAACCTTTGATCTGTTCTGAGACGTGTAATCGAAGCTCACAGCCATTATTTCCACCGAGAGCTAAAGACAGAAGTGGAGGAATGAAAATCAAAGACATGTGTTCGATGACTTCTGAGGGCGAACGGTTTACTGACACATTAGTTAATGGGGTTGAGAACTGAGGAAGAATTCCTTGACAATTGTGGATTCAGTCGGCCTCCTTCAGAAACTTGGACTGACTTGTGAGCACATAAAAATGACGGTTTCCGACAGCTGCGGTTGCGCGTTGAAGCCACAAAGCAGCCTAGAAACCTTTGCCTGGCCGGGGGGTTGGGAGGGAAGAGTCTACTGGGATTTCCAGTACAGACTCGCACTATATCATCACATCCATCCGGCTCATGCTGCAGTTTTAGGATCATGTTTGCAAGCTTTGAGCGGGTACAATTTTATTATAGAGGGATTTACAATTCATAATGCCTGAAACTATTTGTGGAAGTTGAGAAATGGCTAAAACTACAGAATCCAGGCTGACCCTCCTTGTCCTTCTTGGTACCACACGTGGACACCATCCCAAACAGTTCACCCTTTCTGCCTTCTCTTTTGCTGCCAGCTGGTCTCATTTCCTCCCTCACAAGTTATACGCCCATCAAATGCAGCACTGACCTACGACCTGCAACCAACACAGGAGTTGTATATCATGACTGCTGCCTTTGCTTTAGCCAGCTAATAAAATGGCTTTAGGGACCGGCAGCTTGGATTACAGCAGAGGTATTCTGGGAAAGCAAGGGCATGAGATACAGGAACCAGCATGTTCGCTTCAACCCAAGACCCCTGAACAGGAAGCCGAGGTGAAGTCTGGGGAATGCATTTGGAGAGACATGTTTGGTACAAAGCCAAACTACCGACCGAAGTCTAATGAGTAATTGAAAAACTTTCAGAAATTCATGACAAATATATACTATAAATGCTGTATGGTGTAGAAAATGAAGTCTTGGTTTGATGTTTGTAGGTAAAATCATTATATTATTCGTTACACGTAAATCTTTTTGCTGCTAAACCACATCAATTATGTGTAGTGTCTCCATTTCTGAGGTATAATCCAAACCAAAGCTGTAAAAACATTATTTATACATCAGAAATAACTGATTTTCAGAAGGATCTAGTCTGATTTTGTACTTTATAAAACTGTTTTAATGATTTAAGTGCAAATACAAATTCATTAGAATGACTTAAAATGGATCAATCGATAGACCAAATGAAATAAAAAAAAAATCCACTTGTGTTTCAAAGACTCCTTCCAGCCCAAGCAGAGGGATGAATACAGGACACAGAAGCACACATAACCAGAACGAAGAAAAACTGACTGATGGTGAGGTGTGGATATTTTTAAAGCAGTAATAAGCAAGTAAGATGCTGCGAAGAAAGCAAACTGCCCACCTGAACATCAACTCCCAGAACTTTACATGTACAGCATTAGATTAAAACAAACACAAAAATAAAACATCCCACATTCCAGTGACATTGGAGACTGAGATCATCTGGCGGGCCGAGGGATAATGGACCCTTCGTCGTCATCGTCGGGTTCAATCGAGACACAGTATTGTATAAGAGAGATATTAATACACACAGACACTTTAGAGTATTCAAGGACAATAGGAATCTAAGCCTGAATGAGAAAATAAATCATTGGTGGCACCAGAGTTTAAAACCTAATAGAAACAGTACAAGACTTTTCAACTGCAGCAGCTCTATTCAATAATATTTCCACATGAGGACAAAGTGATGGGCATTCAGATGTTTTCAATGGTGAGGCCATTTATCCAAGCACAGGCATTCCTAACTTAAGCATTCTGGATCCTCTGTGGTGTCATGCTAGCCACCCTCAAGGCTCAACAAGCTGAAGCTGTACAGCTGAAATAACTGAAAACACAACCCATCTAGGGTTTTTTTTTAAGACTGACTCAGACCAGCAGAATTCCTAACGCTGGTTTCCCAAGACACACTGAGAGTTCGGACCAATGTCTTTCTGTGCAAAGTTTGCAAGTAGAGTCACAGAGCGGCTGTGGAGTCCGCTCTGAAAATCCTCCATAAATGTCCAACATTTGGGTTAATCCCAGTTAGCTACCCAAATGGACGAGGTCACATCGAGATGAGCTCTAGATGACTGGATTCTTCTCTAGCTGGTTTGGAATCCAAAGCAAACATCCCTTCAGAGCTACTTAGACAGGAAAGAGTCAACATGCAGATGTGTTTCCCAGCTTCTTAGTGTCGGTGGTCCTGTGTATTCGCTATGCTGATTGTGAGACCATCAAATCCAGTTAAAGAGATGAAGATGAAGGAATAGTACTAGTAAAATAATACAATTCAATAGACATTATCAGATACAAGGAGCAAATTACAAATAAGATTAAATAAACTTGGGCACCAGGCATGAAAAACTGGGTATATGTACATTAATGCACACTTAAGACTTAGCATGTGGTTGACTACTGGCTCTATGTGTGAACGCCTGGATAATCAATTAATTTTAGATGTGTGCAATAATCCCAATTGATTCCTGAATTAAACACCATCCAGAAACAAGTGAGATTGTCAGACTACTTACAAAGCCACAAGATGTAACCTGCTCCTTGTGAAAACACATGAAACTCAGGTTTGGACATCTACCAGGACCTGTGGCACCAGGGAGGACTGTGTGGGGTTCTCAAAGTGCTGATCCAAAGCCCCTTTCACATCCTTCAAACACAGTCACATGTCTGCGCCTCTCCCTTGTCACATCTGAAGACTTTAATACACTACGGGGAGCAGAAGAGGATTCATCGCTGTAGGAGCATGTGACTGCTGTTCCCAAACGACAGCTGGAAGATGGTGAATTCATGCAGGTGTGATTGATGTCAGAGCTCAATGAGGTGGTTCCCAGGAGTCACTGTCTGGAAATCTGTTCATCTGATGGTCTTTAAAGATATGGTGTAACTGAAGAGATGAGATGAGCTTCATTCCTTGCGCACAAGAGCCACTTTGAGATGTAAGAACTGAGGCAATAAAAACACACGAGGATACTTTAGGTCAAGACTCATTAACATGTGAGTAATTAGCTTTTAGCTTGCTTTAATTAAGTATAACCTAGAATCCTATATGGTATCTAGATTTAAGTGTAACTCAATGAGTTTCTAAGAAAAATGCATACCACTAGTTGGAAATGTGGGTAATCTGGGTCAATTGTCCAGATGACGATTTGACCACGACCGGCTTCCATCAGCTGCTCGGTTTCTGCTAGACCACGCTCCACGACTCCCAGACTTTTCGTACAGGTCCACGTCACCTGCAGGCTGCCTTCGCCATAAGGACGGTGGGCTTTCTCGATCATCTGCAGACTGGGAAGAGAACAAACATACAACAGATGTGATTAAATATACTAATGATTTCAATTGATTTCTATATCCCCCAAATTCTGTCATGTTTGGAAGGGATAAAGGCCTGTGACAATCACATAATTGCCTGACTGTAAAATTGTAATTTTATTATATGCAATATCACTAGGGTTGGGTACCGAAACCTGGTACCAATCTGGAACCTGTAGCTATGGAACCGGTATGCACCGAACCGAATCAGAACGAAGATTTGGTGCCTAATTTCATGGCACTTAAATGCCTGAGTGATCAGTTGAAACATTTGTCCTGGTTCTCTGAAATGTACGCAAGAAGCACGGGCATCGCTAGCCTTTTTTTAGCGGGGCTATAGCATTTATCTCCATAAACTGTACACATATTCGCGATCGCCTCAGAGTCAGTCCGCTTAAATGTCATATGACTCCAGAGGCAGACCTGTCTTCTTCCCTTCTTTCAGCACGCTCTTCAATCCTCAGACCGCGGCGGAGCAACGTAAGCGGACTCAAACACAAACAGAGATGACAAGGTGTGTGTTTATCGACAGATTGTTTGAATATCTGTGCAGTTCTTTGTCATAAATACAGTTTACAAAATGTAACGAGAGAGCAATTGGTTTCTGATCTACTGTAACGTTTTCTCTCATCACACCGCAGCTGTTTCTAGCCTTTAACACATATGAATGCATACTTTAATTACACTTATTTTAATATACTTAATCTAATTATACGTACTTTATACATACGCTACTGTGCAAAAGTCTTAGTCTTAGGCAACAACCTCACAAGATTATTATTAAAATGAATGGAAAATGAATGTTTGGAAATGTAAACTGATATTTCCTACTGACATGCTAAAGCAAAATATCTAAAATAACTGGCTTAAAACTCTTTTTGGGGAGAAAATACTAATGTGCCTAAGACTGTACTTTACAAATGACATTGTTGCTATTTTATAAAGACTGACCATACAGTCATTCACAGAACTGATTAAAGACAGTGACAGACAGCACTCATTTTAACTAAATATCAGAATGATTGACAGAGATACAATAGAAACACTATGTGTGATTTTGTATTAAATAATGACCCAGATCGTGAAATACATTTATTAGCCTAAGAGTAAGGGAAGCTTGGGAAATGAGAGCATCCAAGAGCATGTGAAAGCTATGGATTTATTTTAAATCTTTTAAAATTCTCTTAAATGTCCCTTTTAGGCTTTTTTTAAAATGATTCAGGCACCACTTAGGCACCGGTACCATTTTAAAAGTATCGAAATGGCACCGGTATCGAATAAAACCCAATCGATACCAAACCCTAAATATCCCTGATTAGGAAATAGTGTGAAAATTAAATCCCTTTATTTGAATGGCAATTTAAAGCAAATAAAGAAATGCCATGAAATTCATTTTTTTTTCTCTCTTCAGTGTTCAGTAATATATATTATAAAATATTACAATTTCCACTCAATTGAGATTATTGTACATAAAAAAAATAAAATACAGACTGTCAAAGAGCATTTTCTAATGGATATAATAAATACATTAATGGAAATGTTTAAGACTTTCTGTGACTTTTTGATATATTATCAATTTCCACAAATATTCCAGGCTGATATTTACAGGATTTCCACAACGGCATATAATGTGACCCTGGACCACAAAACCAGTCATAAGTAGCACAGGTATATTTGTAACAATAGCAAACAATACTTTTTATGGGTCAAAATCATTACTTTTTCTTTAATGCCAAAAATCATTAGGATATTAAAGCTGCAGCAGGGAACTTTTGACGCTCTAGCGGTTAATAAACAGAACTGCTTGCGTCTTGCGGAAGAACATTGTAGCCGGAACTACTTCTCTCTGTTTATGTCTATGAAGAATCACAAAGGTACTGGGTTACTCCGCCGCGGTATCCCCAAAGCAATCTAAAATAGTCTGAATATAAACACTTATTATAGGTGTACCCTAGTGATTCAGGACAAACTAAAAACACGGTTTGGAAAATGGATTCATGGTGTACTCGCTTATTATGTTCATTTTTCTACATTTTGAACACAAACAAAGTTACGGACCGCAGCTCTGATTGGTTGTTTTTTACCGGGAGCGCATGACTTTCTGCAAATGGCAATAGGACCACTGGGAGGAGCCAGAGGAGCTTGATTTTTTTCACAGATTATCTGTCTCATATTCTACTGTCAGGACATAATGACAGGTTTAATAAATATATAAAAAATATATTTTTTTACAAAAGTTCCCTACAGCACCTTTAAGTAAAGTTCATGTTTCATGAAGATATTTTGTACATTTTCTACTGTATATATATATATTTTTTTTTTAAAGTACCCTTATGACCAGTTTTGTGGTCCAGGGTCACATATATCATGCAAGTTTGGGTTCTAAAAGAAAAAAGAAAAGAAAAGAAAAGAAAGAAACTGTGTGAACAACTGAGCAAGGACCTAAAGATAACTATTTTAAACATAACATTTAAACAGTCCTAGATGTTTAATTAAAATATGTGTTGCCAATTCCAACAAAGGTATAAGTATCAGACCAAACATTTATTAGACACGTCAGAGGAGAGAAATTGCTCAGACCGCACAGAACAAGTCCAAATATAGAATGCTGATTGTCTCTTTTCTTTACCATGAAGGTGGAGGCTTCACACAGCCAACCAAATGGTTCATGACGTCAGTTATAAAAAGTTCCCAAATGAGGCAGCAGGATATGCCACACACTGCTGTGGAATTTCGTACACAGCAGACAGATGCTAATTGTCCATAATAGGGCTTGAGGCCTGCTGGGATACGAGAGGTGGGTGTACAGGAAACCAGTTACGATGCATCGGCTGCCAAATGGGCAGGCGCAACCTTGCAACTTCCTGTGTCACTCAGGAAGGGGCAATGGGTGGAAATGACCCAAGCACAATCTTAAAGAAAGATTTCATGACGGAATGGGTTCCATGTAGATCCATGGCACAGAAAAGCCATTTATGTGAATAATGTGAAGTTACAGCTTATAACTGTAACTTGCTCCTAGTGATTGTCCTGAAGTGACAAATGTATTTTGACATATGTATTGTTATATATATATATACAAACAAAGATCAAGTGTTAATGTACTTAATATCAAGAACCGAACATGTGGTCTTTTACGAAAAATTTAGAAATTCTATCTTTTAAAATAATAATAATAAAATATATTCCATAATTTTATATCCAGTGTGATTTAAGTGATTCAATTATGTAAGTCTGATTATGTGAGTTAAGTATCCTTTTGAAAGCATTAAATTTATTTTTTAAATCGACGATTCAGTTTTAACTAAATTAATAGTTAGTTTACAAAAATACATTAGCTAGATAATTTTAAAATGTAATGGAAAAACAGACATAAAGGTAATATCATGGTATTCTTTTATACCATGTGAATTTCCTAATACCTAACATTATCATTCAAAACTATTGGATATCAAAGTACTACAGTATTACCTTCTGATATTCTTACTCAACACATTTATTTGTGTATGAAATATTTTTTATGAACACTACAAATGATTGAAAACGAATTACCAATTCTATTTAGTGCTACTTTTTTCTACTCTTAGTTGGAAGTGTCTTCATTAAAAAACATGAAATAAGATATAAGGAGATTCTGTTCAAGCTGATAAAAAAGAAAAACAAAGAAAGAACGAAAATTTACACTACACAGATGCCATTAACCAAAGTGTTGTTGTTATATTATGTAAGCAAAGTGTTATATAAATAAGTAGTTAATGGTTGCCTGTCTAAGCACAACTGTCCCATATTAATTTCCAGTAAAAAAAGAAAAAAAGAAAAGGGTGATCAAAATTCCTCCATAAATCACTCCAGATTTGTGTATTTTTATACGCAGGGATGAAAAGTCATTCCAGCTCTAAACATAACACGACATCTGGCCAACCAAGATTACTTTACTTTTATACTGCTCTCCACACAGCAGGAGTATTAATGACTTTAGCACATATATTTGACTCACATAGGCTTTGTGTCAGAGATATGAAACGGATGACCTTGATCTGTGAGGACAGTCTTGGACACGTGCCTTCATTAATAATGGAGGAGATAATACCTCTGCCCCATCAGCACAACAACACCACATCACTGATGGACAGCTTGAATCTCCCTCTAATCACTGTGGTATTGATCTTATATAAGACACGGTCTGGAAATCCGTCTGAAGGTTTAAATAAAGACATCCACGTTCAAACTATTCCACTGTAGATACATTGAGATAAAAAAAGGAACCATGCCATGTGATACAGGTCCAGAGAAATAAATAGAAATAATGGAATCAACAATTCAATCCTGCATCCACAGCTGTGACCACAATTCATTTAGAAGATCTGTTTTACTAGCTGAAGTCTGAGGAGTTTTACAATGCAACTCGTAATTATCTACAAACAGCTAAAAAGAAAAATGGAACAAATTCTCAGTTCATAGGATTACTTCATTTAAACACTGATCATGTTGTGTCACAATCATAGTGAAAACCCTGAGTGAGGCATTTATTGAGATGTTTAGTATACATTCAGAGTAAAAAAAAAAAAAAAAAGGAAAATCACATGAGTTGGAGATGAATGCATGCCTGACCAGGGCTGATTAGATAAATCCTTCCTAATGGATTCCAGATTGAGTGGGAATGGATAAAATTTGCTTTCAATCAGTTGCAAAACTGAGAATATGTAGTTACTACTTTGACTATTGCCATTTTTACATCCTTGGAGTTGACTTGTATTCAAACTAAACAAACTTTTTTGCCTAAGGCTATATTTATGCTACTTTTCAATTTAATGTGTAGATTTGATCGTTTTAGACTAGACCCAGACCCAGACTTCCAATCTCAATCTTATTATCTAAACAAAGAGTGATATAGTTGTATAAAAAAAAAACAGTCACTCTATACTCAAAAAAGTATGAAAATATAATTCTGTAAAGTGTATTTAGTATACATACAAATTCTAGCTATGAAATTAGCATTATAAAGACAAAAGAGTGAGTTATTTTATTATTTAAAAAAAATGTTATTTACTATTAAAAATTTGCCATCACCATCATGGCAAAAATTACATTGTAGTGGAATGAAAACGACTGAACTCAAAGAATTCTTCTTTGACGTATAAGTAAACACTGTTGGATGTAGTAGACTCCTGAGAGAGTGTTTTGGAGTTTATGTTTTACCATAAGGCAAAAAATGCACACATTTGAAGAAAAGACCTGGAATACATATCTGTATCCATTTTTTACCCCTTTCAACTTAAAAGTTTATGGCACAAATCATGTTAACTTCTACAGATGGAAAGACGCTTTAAAGCTGAAAGAGATAAAAGATTAATGACAGAGCATCCCCGACAGAGAGAAATAAGAGTGAATGAATGATTGTGTGATCACAATAGCAGTATATTAACTTACAGCTGCAATGACAACATGAAGAACCATAGCTAGCACAAAGAAAACCAACCTTCACTGAGTGACAGAGAGAAGAGAGTAAGACAAATGATCTGACCTCTGGTTATGCAAGTGTTAGAATTCACTTGTGCATTAATCTTTCAGCTTTCTCAGATAAACGAACAGACATTTACCATTCATCAGAGCAACAGACTAAAAAACAAAACAAAAAATCTAACATGGCATGAAATGTGGGTACCTGAACGTGAGAAAGACAGATTGAAGAAAAAGGGGCAGTTTTTGAAGTCTTGTGCCAAGAAGGGGCCATGTTTATGTCTCAAAGGCCATCTCAATAGTTTAATTAGGTCTGGGCTGTTTGAGATGTTTAATGAGAGGATGATAGTAATTGGTGAGCTGATAGGATGCAGCTCTATTCTCTTACTTGTATTCTCAGTCAGTGAAAAAGGATGAAAGCCAGTGAAAAGGGCCTGCTTTCCCAGTTTTGTTTTGACTGCTGGGGTGGCACCAGACTCAAATTGGTTTAGCTGCTGAGACAAAACCTGCCCACTGACCTGACTAACAGTTTTGCTGAAGACAAAGGCATGGCCTGTTACTCATCCATTATTAGCTTTTTACATGTATCAATATCTTACAAAGAAATATTACTTCCATATATATATATATATATATATATATATATATATATATCTGTGTAGAGACCTACATAAAACTATCTAAACCAATTAATTAGGAGGTGTCCACATACTGTTCGCCATTCATGTGGAGTATTATGCCACTTTAAAAGGAAGCAAAAATATTAACTCGAAGATGTCAACCTGATCAGAAAGTTCCATACATCCAAACTAATATAAACAATAAGATCCTTGTTTATTAATTCTCACTTCAGCTTAGTCTTGCGTGTACTTACAATGTATTCAAATGACTGAAGACATAGACTGGCTACAACTGGAAAACAGTTTCCTGGTTTTTTTTTCTTTCAGCAGACAGAGAGTGATCTAAAAATACTCCATGTTTACAAAATATCTGCCCTCTTAACCTATTACAAGAAAAACTTCCAAATCAAAAAATAAATAAATAAAAAAAGTTTTATATTCCATGGCTAAATATTAATACATATTAATATTATATTAAAGGGTTACTCCACCCCAGAATGAACATTTTGTCATTAATCACTTAACCCCATGTCGTTCCAAACCCATAAAAGCTATGTTTGTCTTCGGAAACACAATTTAAGATATTTTGGATGAAAACTTTGAGGCTTGAGACTGTCCCATAGACTGGCAAGTAAATAATACTGTCAAGGTCCAGAAAAGGTATGAAATTCGTCGTCAGAATACTCCATTTGCCATCAGACGTGCAATCTGGGTAACATGAAGCGACGGGAAGAATTTTTGTAAGCAAAGAAAACAAAAATAACAACTTTAATTTATAATTCCTTTGTCAAGAGAGAGACACATAGGAGACCGTTGACAATGTATTGTTCACTGTTCGTTCATGTTAGTTAATACATTAACATTAATGGAACCTTACTGCAAAATGTTACCTAAATATTAAATATCAATATATTAATATTTTTCACTTCAATGTAACAGAATCAGATATGTTGTTGGATTTATTTATTTATTTTTTGACAAACGTTAATTATCCAAGTAATTATAGTCCTACAAAGCTATTTTTTTAGAGCATATAAGCATAGGACCATGGAAAGGTAGCATCATTTTACTAGTGTTGCCCAGTACAGCTGTACACCATGTTACAGCAGAGTAGCACCACTGCAAACATGAGCAAGTATACAGCATATAAGTTTTAAGTCGGTGCGTTATTTGAGTGGACTTTTCTTCTCCGTGGAGGATTAGTGGTAGTTGAGTGAAACGCACATTCATAGAGCAGAATATTGAGCGGAGCATCAAACTGCGTAGTGACAAGGAGAGTGAAACATGCACGTGAACATCATCATCATCATTATTATTATATGTATATGTATCTTTTTTGCTCGCATTTTCGCAAATATTTTCGCAATTCCATCATCTTTATTTTACTAACTTACTGCATGCTTAAGTTGACCCAGTTGACCTCACCAGGTCTCACCAGGGGGCAGAACACAAACTACCAAGAAAATAAATAAGCAAGATTGGATTTGGATAATCAGATAATTTGCATAGGCATACTGCTGACCTAACCTCAATTTTACCAGGATATTTTATGTAGGGGTGCTCCAATTGATTGGCTACTGATTGCTATTGGACAATAATGCTTTGAGAAATATGATCATCTCCATAAAGGCCGATCTCAAGCTGACCACGTGCCTGGCATGAGCAGTTTGTTTAATAACTTTAACTGAATAACTTACAAAGTAACTTGAACAAAAGTAACAAAGTTTCTCTGAAACGTAATTTCAAACAGCAAGTATAAATCAATGTACACTCACTCTCTTTCAGCTCAAGAAATCAGGATTGTGCTGGATGTAAACTATTGTGCAACAATTGCCCCATTGTAAAAAATCGGAGCTCCCTTAATTTTCATACTAACAAACTAGCATATATCATGATATTCAAATTAAATGTGAAACTATGCTAAAAAAAATTTATCTTTACAAATTTTTAATTTATAAAATGTATTTAAAGGTTAAATTAATTAATACAATTATCTTAGCAGGGCTATGCTTGTCCAGTCTGTTAATGAAATCTAATTGAATTTTTCTTGAATATAGCCAAAAAGTAAAAAGTCAGTACTCACTATGGGGTGTTTACGGCCTCTTGGCTGAAGTTGCTGAGCACTGACAGGCTCATGTGCAATAGCTCTCTCTGGAGAAGGAGTCTTCTTGTTCCGTCGTCCCAGATCAGGGACTGATGGTGCTGCATTGTTGATCCTACGCATGTATACTTCAACTGGGCTTGCTTTACCTCCACAATTTGCAGAGTTGGAGTTTGATGGAGTTTCCATCACTGTAGTTGCCCTATATGCTCTCCAGGTGGTTGCAGACTCGCCCTCATCCTCTGTGCCATCTTGCCTTAGTGCTCGAGCAGAATCATCCACAGAAGCTGCCCCACGGCTTCTCCAAGTGCTCCTGACAGTGACATTTCTCATTTCTGACAAACTGTCATCATATGAGTTGTGGTTGTGGTAGCTTCTCCAGCTGGTCATGGTGGTGCTGCTACTGCTGCTCTCAAAGCCAGACTCAATGTCATTGTTCAAGTCTGAAGCTTCTGAAGACTGGAGGCTGAAGCTGCTTTGAGATATGAGAGCTGTTTCCACAGGAGAAGTCTCAAGGTAACTGTGAGTTTCAGAATATTCAGCATCAACCTCACTTTGACGTAGAGTGATCTCACTCTTTGGGATGGATATTTCATAAGGTATAGAGATGCTTCCTCTGTGCTCAATACTGGGGCTGATAACAATATTACTTGTGGAAGTGTGCCTTTCCTTGGAAGGGGGTTCGCTTGATAAACTACTGCTCCGACTGCTTGTTCGAGAGGAACTGGGGTCATTGGGATAGAAGGTGATACTGCTGGTCATCTTGCTAGTCAATACTGGCTTAGTGGAGATCTTGGGTTTCCCACTGGTGGTCAAAGGCTCTGTGACTCCCCCTGACAACATTTCCTTTCTATCAATCTCAACAATGGCTTGCTTGATGATAGCTTTTGACCGGAGGGCTTCACGAGGGCTGCATAACCTGCGGACCTCAATACCTGAGGTAGAATGCATAGTTTCCTGGTTATCCCCTTCCACCGTAAGAGGCCTGTGTTGCTCCTCGCTGAAGGGGACCTTTGAGGAACCATCAGAGTAAGATTCTTGCAATCGTGAGTATCGAGTGTATTTTCTTCCACTTGACATCAGGGGGTCATTTTGCTCACCTACCGATCGTCTGGATCCAGTGGATTCTGTTTCAGAGGCTGAGGAGTGACCATCAGAACCATGCTCACTCAGAACAGATGGAGATACATAGGATCTGTAAGCAGTATAGGATCCATTTGCCTTGGACCTACTCAACATTGCAGAAGCATCCTGATCTAGATTCTCAGGTTCAGTTAGTCCCTTCTCAGATGAAACAATGACAGCAGCACTGGCTGAAATTAGGAGTGACCCATCAGAGTTGTTTGATTCACTATCATTTCCAGGGTACCTGGACAACTTCTCTGTTCGACTCTTATTGCTATCACTGTCGATTTGCTTGACCGATGGCTTCCAAGACTTTTGGTCATTAGCAGCTGGAGGATAGCGACTAAGGACTGAAACTTTCTTGCTTTCACTGAGAGTACTTGATGAGGCACTTCCAATTTTTTCATCTTTCTTTCCATCTTTTGTCTCATTATCAGTAGTAGTACTTGACGCACCAGTCCTCGCACCTTTCCTGATACCATGTGCTGGACTAAGAGTCCTTCGTACAGTCTTTGGGGAGCTTTCTGTGGAGTGACACAGGTCTTTATTCCTCTGCTTAGTTTCTCGTCTCTGCTGAGGAGATGCCTGTCTGCTTTTGTACTTTGAGGTGACTGGTTCAGAAGCAGCAGGAGTCCTATTTAGCATTTTAGGTTTCTCCTGTCTGAAGCTTCGTACATGGATCTCTTCATTTTCTGCCTTGCCATTTTCTAGGACCTTTGTAGTGCTGGTAATTGCAGAATTTCCATTACTACTGCTGCAACCATTGAGCTGCATTTTCAGCTGCTCAACCTGGTCATTGAGAGCTTGACTACGGTTTCTCTCCTGCTGGTACTTTTCGATCAATTCAGCATTCTTGGATTCCATGTTTTTCAAATCCTCCTCCACTAACTCCATCTGCTTCAAACGATTCTTCAGTCTTTCCACTTCCTGGCTGAGGTCTTTAACTTTATTATCTTCTTGCCCCTCTAAGCTATTTTTCTCATTCTCTGACTCATTTCTTAAATCTAGGTCACCTGAAAGCTTCAAGGAGTCAAGACTCTTCTTCCTGGCCAGTTTGCTTGTTAGGCTTGCTGAAAACTCATCCTCAATTCGAAGATTTCTGGAATCAAATCGTCTGTGGTCTGCTGGGTCTAGTTTGTTTTTCTGACGTTCAAGCTTCTCGGTCAGCTTGAGTATGATTTTCTCATCCTCTCTCTGCCTTTCCAGTAGTCTTTTGCGTTCAGTCACAAAGGTCTGAGTGAGACTCTTTAGTTTCTCCATCTCTCCAGTAAGGGATTTTTCTGTCCTGTCAATTCGAGCTTCAGAAGTATCCACTTCCTTGACACGGGCCTTCAAGGTATCAAGCTCTGCTGCAAGCTTTTTGGTCAGGTTTCTCTCTTCATTAAGACTAAGGCACAACTGGGTACTGTCTGACTTGCTTTTACCAAAAGCCTCTTCAAGCTTCTCAAGTTCAGTCATTCTACGCTGAAGACGCTCAATCTCTGCTTTAAGATTATTGGTAAGTTTCTCTTCCTGATCTAATTTCTCCCGAACCTCACGACAAAGATCCTCTGCTTTCCTGACCTCTTCATCTTTACCTTCAATTTTGAGCAATCTCTTCCGCATTGTCTCCACATCGGCAAACAGTGACGAATTGCTTCCCTCAGCCTGAATGATTTTGTCCTGAATGTCAAGAAGTTCATCTTCAGCTTTCTGTAGTTTGCCTCTGGCCTCTTCAAGCTCATCCAGACGTCGTCCGAAGCTCTGCAACTTGTGCCTCAGATGGCGACTTGTTGTTTCTGTCATTTTTTTCTTTCTTATCCTAATTTACTGTGAGGTCTTTATGATTGTTTGATGGAGGGGTACATATTTGTATGGTGTTGTTTTCTAAGTGGTTCCGGGACTCTTAAGAAGAAATGATAAAGGACAGGTCCCCGTTTCCTTCCTACCTTCAGGAGGATGTTTCGAATGCTTTTTCTTTCAGTCTTGTCACCACTATCACTGATGATCCAAGTGAGTTCTGACCACCTGCAAGACAGAAAAAAAGAACACAAAGCTGAAGTGCCTGTTGTAAAACAAATACAAGCATATTTATTATAAAAACAATATGATACATGTCTGTTGAATTTGTTTTCAGATTCACAAATCAATGAGTGTTTAGTTAATGACAAAATCCTTAATACGTACTGTATCTGTGCATGATTTTACATTCACAAACCTTCAGTTTCAACCTTCACCCTAAAAATGTTTATGTGCTTTTTAAAAATCAGAGCACACATTAATAAGCCAATGGAAAGATTTGGCCACTAAGATAAGGAAGACATTGGAAGGGGGAAGTGGATGACAAAGAAGGACGGACATGCACTGCTTTGTTGGACCTCACCACCACCAATGATAATTACAGCATCGATTTCTTGCTGCACATTTGCTGACAGCAGAACAAGTCACTCATTCTGCCCTCTGTCTATATGACTTCATAGTGACCGCTACCCCTAATCACACCCTCATGATGCTGAGCAAGAATTAGAACTAGGGCTGAAACTATAAGAAATAAAAAAAGTCCACAAATATTTTTGTCGTCAAGTAGTCATTTGATCTCATATGACTTAATGTGTGAGCCTGCAATAATGTATTTTGGCCAGTGTGTCGCTGTAGCGCAAGACTTTAATTCAGTCCTCTCAGAAGCAATTCAAGAGAATTGCGGAGTGAGCACAAATGCTTCTGAACCCGAGGCTGCTGAGCGGCGTTTGGATGAATGTGTTAATATATGCTGCGTGCTTTTCCTCTTAATAACAAAATACAAACAACAAAAACTTACCGCAGTGTGAAAGCAGCACTTAAGAACACATTTGATTACAGCAATGTGGATGTTTCCACAAACTCTGAAGTTAGGCACTCCAGTGCCCAGTCACGACATGTTTTTTTTAAAAATTTTTATATAACAGTACTTTGTGCAATAGATAGCCTTAAAGTCAAGCAGCTTTACAGTATTAAAGATGAAATACCAGAGTCAGTGTCGCTTTCATTTAGAATTATAACTTAATTTTATGCTATAACGCAGCTCTCCAGTGTGGAGCTAGCTAATGATACAATCTTTTATTAGTGTTGGGGGGGGGGGGTCACTAAAGTTTTAGTTTGGTTTGATCTAGCTCAGGACTAGGGCTGCACGATGTGTCGATATCGCAATGTATGAATCCACGATAGTCACATCGCAGGATGTCGTAGTTGATCCATTATTCATTAACTGTACGGGCCAGCTGCTCCCCGGCCCTTGACGAATGTGATTTGCAGAGAGCGTGAGAGCGAGAGAGAGAGCGCGCGACAGAGAGAACACGTCTTGCTCTCTCTCCCTCGCGCATATTAATCAATTGACATGATGGTGTCGATGTTTAAATCATTTAAAATTAGAATGTAAGTGTGCTCACCCCATTTTTGTTTTTAAGAAAAAATTTGATTATATTTCATATCACAATATATATCACAGAAAAATAAAATATCACAATGTCATTTTTTCCCAATATCGTGCAGCCCTACTCAGGACTGTTTTGATTATCATAACCCTAAGGTATTTTAAGAGAGATTACGTTGTGAATAAAATAGTTTATCCAAAAATAAAATTTCCTATCACTTACCTTAATTTTGTTTCTTATAAATATGACTTACAAAAAGAGATGTTTAGCAGAATGATGTGTCATTCAGTTAGTTTTTCATATAGTTAATTAAATGGCGAATAAGTGGGTGTCTTTCATCTATTTTGTATACCAAATATATTTTAGTATAAATTAATTGTAATTAATTAATATGACTTTCAAAAGCTGAAGTAATTACCTTAATTTATTTTTTAGACTATGTATCAATATTGTAACGTTGTAATATTGTAATATTGCAATATGGAAAAGCTGAATAATCAATAAATGTCAAATGATTAATCAGTTAAATAATTGATGATTTGTCGATTAATCATTCTAATAATTGTTAGATTAGTAGTTTATCAAAATAATAATTTGTTGCAGACAGTTCTGGCTACAGCAACGCACACTATAAGTAGCCAACAGGTCAGTGCTACTTAAATTAAAAATAAAAATAAAACTTGTGTAGCCATTTTTAATTATAAATTTGAGGTTGTGAGCTACTATCACTTTTTTACCATATTTTCCGGACAATAAGTCGCACTTTTTTTTCATAGTTTGGCTGGTCCTGCGACTTATAGTCAGGTTCGACTTATTTATCTAAATTAATTTAACATGAACCGAGATAAAAGGAACTAACAGAAAACATTACCGCCCTCTCGCGGCTGTAGACGGTAATGTTTTCTCCTGGTTTTTGGGTCTAAATAAATGCGGCGTATGTTTTTTTTATCGTCATGCCGTTTTTTTTTGGATTGATGCCACTTTTACTCAGGGGTGACTTATAGTCCGAAAAATACAGTATTTACCAATCAAAATCTCATGTATATTCAAATGACTTATTAAGCATAATGCAACATGTCATAGTAGTTATCCATGTAGTCACCAGTTGTTTGGAAAAACCCCAAGCCTTATTAAATATTCCACTTAATACAGACAAAGCACTCACAGCAACAGCAGGTCCAGAGGTAACAGAGCATTTTATACAACTTAATCCAAAGTGAATTTCAATATAACTGGCAGGCCCACCAAGATGGAGACTGGCCCAAATGAATGAGCTGCTGTGTGTGGATTGCAGAAATTCTGTCATAATACTTTCATAATCCCATAATTTTATGGTGTGTGAGGCACAAGCAGCAGTACTCCTGGGTTTAGAAAGGAAACGAGTCATCCAGTAAATGTACCAGCCAAGCAGGAAACACATCTAAGACAGATTTCCATGACACATGACATTCATAATTACTCTGGCAAGATCTCTCTGTGAAGGGGCATCTAAGGTCAGGATTGCACACACAATGGTTTGCATGCACACAAGAGCAAACTATAATATGCACAGTATGAATCTACAACATGGGTGTCAAACTACCAGCTCAAGGGTCTGTCAAGTGTAACATCCCTAAATCCAGTCTGCAACAAATTTTTTACTTTCTGCATTTTGATATTTCAATATGATCCTGAGATCTCTTAAGGACTAATGTATTTTTCCAACATGACCTAAAAACTAATTTGTCAACATGCAACCTGCATTTTTTTAATCACTAAAGGAAGTTTAGGTACGCATGTGTCACATAACTGAAGCCATCTACACAGGGATACAAAACACACAATGATGGTAGTATGGGTCAAGTTTCAAGTTAGTGACATAACCTTTGGCTTTTCATACCATTTGTAACTTTGTAATGAAGGACGCTAAAATCAGTAGTGGTGACGTGAGTGAGAGGAAGTTATCACAGGAACTCTAGATACTGGGAATCTAACAGAAAAAAGAAAACCAGTGACTAATAGTGTAAACTATGAATTGTAAGAAAAAAAATTATTAAATTTTGGAGACAAGCAAAAAATGTGAAATTTATAAATGTGTCAAGAAAATATGAAAAGGTCCTTGAACATATGGAAATCTAAAGGATGGTAATAAGAAACTCTTTCCCCTTGAAACTGCTACAAATTAACAAACATGACTTGACCTATTCAAGCTATTAAGAAGAAAAGTCAAATTGAAAGAACTTTATGGTGGATCAAGAACTGGGCTCAAATTTTGCACTGCCTTGAACTCTGAGGTTTGCCTTGCACCAAAGATTGAGGAGCAAACAAGCAGCATAAAATGTATTGTCTCATGTAATATCTTTAAAGCTCAAGCTACTGTACAAATAAAATAAAAGTCCTTGAATATCTCGAGGCCACAGTAGTGCTGAGAGAGAAATGAAATACTTAATTCTTGCTTCTTAGCCTCTATTTTCTCATGCACACACTTTCTCTTTCCTCCTTAAGAGCGGCACACATGCAATCATGCACCATATCATTAGTCCAAGCCACGCTAAGCAATTCGTCGGCCTCCTGAACATTCTGTTCCCCCGGAGGAAAGGGGGGAAAAGACTTTCCCCTGCACTTGACATCAATTTGGCCGGCCAGCCTGAAGCTCTTTATTCTTTATAAACATCCCTTAATAATCCCTCAAACCCAAAAATCATGCCAATCACAACCAGCAAGAGACAAGAGGGAGTGCACATTTTACAAACATGGCTTCCAGATGTAATTTTTCTGTGATCACTACAAGGTGTGGTTTAAAGCCACACAAATGTAAAGTTACATTATTTTATTTTTTAACATGAAAAAAATAAACATATTTATATAATAAAAATAAAATTTCTTTGAAAATCAAACCTAAAATATTTAATTGTATGGGAATAATTTGCAGCATTGTTTCTATATGTGGAAAGAAACCACATAGAATAGTGAAATGATTTTTAGTCACAACAATTTATCCTCCGTCTGCCAACATGTGGTCCTGTAACTTCCTTTTTATTGGAAGTCATAGCATCTTCGCGACTTTTCTTATCAGATCGCCAGTCGCGGTTGCTCTTGACTAATTTGCAGTAAAAAGAATGACTTCCGGTGTAGTGCATCAATCTTCCTACCAGTGCTGATCCTGTATTGATTGAATTCTTTGTTAATATTGTACTGTAATGCCAATACAGCACAATACAGAGAGAGCAAGAGAAAGAGAAATAGATGATGAGTGTGTGTTTGGCCTCCTCTGAACTCGTGCAGTTCTGGCAGAAACTGACAAGCCACAAAATAGTGGCAACCTGAATCTTGAAGCAGCAATTTTTTTACATTTTTCCATGAAAGCAAAAACCAGCCTATAATGTTCAGTTTGTTGTTTCCTGTGCAGTCATGTCATTTTCTTCTCCCTCTCTTTACCGCATTTGGAGAAATGGAAAAGTAAGGACAGGAAGTCTAATGTACGTCTAAACGGCCGAGCAAACAGCAGGGCTACAAAAAGACTCTGGTGAGAAAAGAACGGTCTAGTGTTTAAAATAAAGACATGTTGGATTCAGATTTGTTTGGTCTTTCAGAAGAGTTAAAGAAATATATATATATATATATATATATATATATATATATATATATATAAATAATATAAATAATATAAATAATAATAACTCAGAGAGCTTATTTAAGCCCCATCAGACCAAAGGAAGACACAAATGACTATAGAAGCAAACAAACCCTTCATCATAAAAACTTAGATAATTTGGTTTATGCAACAGCTTTATAATGCCAAAATACCAAGACGTAAAGTTTATCTGCAGTCTAAATAAGAAAACGATTACCCAATTTTATCAAGTATGAATATACAGTCAGTTCAAAAATATCTTGACACTTGAGACACACTTGAAAATATCTGAATGTTATTGCTTTAGATAAAAAACATATCAAACAAAGTGGCATCACGTGATGCTAGAGCTTTTCTCAGAACTAACTTTAAGACATGTTTTCCCTGTTACAGTTAAATTAAATGTCGGAGTAACCACAGGTGTAGTTTATAACATTAACTTAAAGGTACAGTATACCCCCATTTTTTTTTTTTATTTACTCGTCCTCATGTTGTTCTAAACCTGATTGCATTTTTTTCCTCTGCTAAACATACTGTAAATAATATTGGTAACCAAACAGCTTCATTTGCCACTGGCTTCCAGTGTGTTTTTGTCCATACAGTGGAAGTCAAAATATCTTCTTTTATGTTTTACAGAAGTCAGTCATTTGGAATGACATGAGGGTGTGTATTTGGTTTTTTTGTTTTTGTTGTTGGTAGGACTCTCTCTTTAATAGGTTCATTTTTTTTAACGAAAATCGAACAACCATACTGTCACAATATTCTGAATAATTTGAAACAATGTATCTGTATTTTATCATTCCATATCTAACAAGCTACTACTTGCTAAAAATGCTTTGAAAAATGATTATTTTATTTTTCTTTTGACTATTTTTTATTTTATTTTATTATATAAAAGGCATATATTTTCATTTTAGCTTTTATGTCAAAATGTATATTATTGGGGCCAGAACACAAAATGATTTTAGTTTTTTTTTTTTTTATTAATCACACAATTCATTATGGAAAATATAATTTCAAATCACACTTAAAATTTCAAAGTTTTCCTTAACTAGCTACAACTGTAATACAGAAATGATAAATAGTCTACATGAGAACTGAAAGGTAGTGAGAGAATGAAGGGTAAAGATCTTGTGTATGTTAGCTTAAATTGGTGCAAAATCTATGTGGCATTACTGTGCTAATGGTGAACAGGAGCAGTATCTTAAACATACACAGAGCTGCTCTACTCTTTAATAATCTTTCATTGTATTTCCTGTATCTTTCTTGTATCAGAATAAAATTACAAACACACTCTCTGCCATCTCCTGGACAACAGGTACAAATAAATTAAACAACAAACAGTAGAAAAAAAATTATTTACCTCAGTATTTTGAGGTTTATAGCTCCTGACTTACAGCAAGCAAACATTATACGTCAATTTTGATTTAGTAAAGAGACAAATCGTCACCATCACTGACCCCAGCTGACAAAAAACAAACTGTTTTCAGCCAACATAGACTCTTAACAAACAGAAAAGGCCGGAGAGAGCAAGAGAGAGATCAGCCGCATATGTTTGTTATAAACTCAGGTACTTGAGCAGAATTTATTCTGTTATTTGAGTTTCTTTAGAGATTTCAAGTGAGGTCTAAACTCACTAAGTGTATGTTTGCAATTGTCTTTTGATTTTGTGTGCATTTCTGAGAATACCAGTTTAGCTCCCTATAAAGCAGAAATACAAAATTACCCTGGCGTTTCTGAATCGCAGCATGCTGTGTCAGTGTATTTCAAGACGCTAAACTAAACTCTATAGCATTTGTCCTTGGGATCAGCAGATTTAACACCACAGACGCATTAGTGAAAACCATGCATAATTGCAGTTTACAATCATCCAAAGGGCTACAAAATGGTGTTGGTCTGTAGAACATGTTTCTGTGCCATATAACAGCTGTAAGAGAAGGTGTCTGTCTGTTTAAAATAAAAGACATCAGAGAGAGATTAATTGTTATTCATTTTGGCAGTGTGAACAGGAAAAGAAAGGAACTAAATGAAACGATGTCTGTTATATCATTAACTAGTGGCTTTCAACTAGGTCACAACCTAAAAATTAACCTGTTCTGATAGGACTATGGGCAGGGAAGAAAAACGCTAATAAATAAAAGCAACTAACCACATATGCATGCTAAATTAAGAGGCTTTTAAACTTTTTAAAGGCTTGAAAATAGGCCTGGGCGAAAAATCGATTGAATTAATTAATTCGAATGTTTTTTTTTTTACGGGCGATTTAAAAAAATATGTAAATCGAGTTTTTGTGTAATGGTGCATTTTTGGCTCCCCGGCAACATTTTCCGAAAGCCCATCGCAGTCAAAGGCAGCAGCACCGCAAACCTATTCCAACACCTGAAACGGAGACATCCAGCCGAATATGAAAATGGGGGTTACATTTGTCTTGCTTTTGATTAGGACTGCTCCGATCACAATCGGCCGATCGTTATGCGCATCTCGTCATTAAAGCCAGTTCTCTAATCAGCGGTTTTTTCCCTCAGGTGCGTGATTTCACATAGAGCAGCTGTTACTACACAGAGCCGTTGGATTTGTGCATCTTCTCAGTTAACAACGGCTCTGTGTAGTAACAGCTGCTCGATGTGAAATCACGCACCTGATGGAATTAACCGCTGATTAGAGAACCGGCTTTACTGACGAGATGCGCATAACGATCAGCCGATCGTTATCGGAGCAGTCATAATCAAAAGAGAGAGAGTGAGAGAGAGTCAATATGTATATGAATTTCAATGTTTGACTGAAAAGTTTAATATTGTACACTCTTGTACAACAAACACCAAATATAAAACCTTGGTCCTGAAGCAAAACCATTCGAGAATAACTGTCAGAAATATCTCATCTGAAAACTGAACAACTGTAATATGACACTAACTGAATGCCTTTTTCACAACTACTTGCAGACACTAGGGATGCACGATAATATCGGCACAATATCGGTATCGGCCGATAAAAGCTTAAAATGACCATTATCGATATGAATATTTCTGCCGATGAGCCAAACCGATATTCTCCAAGTGAAATAATTGACCTGTTTTTCAGATGTGAATGTCTGTCTACATTTGTAAAATAATAAATTTATGGTAGAATCAGTACAGAAGAGATACATGGATTTCTCTTCAGTAAAATTAAAGTTTAAATATATCAGTATATATTTGTATATATATATCGATATCGGTATCGACATCGGCCAAAATTATTTTGAAAATATCGACATATCGAATATCGGCCAAAATCCAATATCGTGCATCCCTAGCAGACACCACCTGTTTTTCCCAAATACAGAGTAAATTTCGGTGATGATGATTACGTAGGTATGAATTTAATGGAATTAACATATCGTGACATCGCTGACTGGGTCTTCAACCCGTGCCTTCGGGCGCATAATTGCAAACCTCATTTTGATGCAGGCTATACAGACCACAAACAAATTGAAATCTTTGTCAAAAACATGTTTATTGTATGAATTTCAGGTGAGAAGAGAAAAAAATAAGGTACTGTTATACTGTTTTACTTGCATCCACCAGTAGGTGTCAATGCAACCTACAAATGAGAGACCGTTTACTTTGCTTTCTTGGGTTGTCACTTTTGTGAAAAAAATCATGTTTGATTTGAGAGACAAGTGTTCATTGAATCTATTGTAAAATTGATTTGCATGTCTTAATATACAGCATGTCTTAATATATGGCAAATAACACCAAATATAGATAACAGGCAGGACGAATGTAAAGATTCAATATATTGGTAAAGAACAATATTTCTGATGAATTATTGGCGTGAAGTTTTGTGCACAATGACAAACAGGAGTGCAACATTCTTGAAAAAGAATAAGCAGAGTGGACTGCCATAACAATGCAAAACAGTTACAGCAGGCTTCAACTTGGTTGTGTTTATGATTAGAAATCTCAACAACAACAAAAAAAAAAATCGCATAGGCGATTCTAGCCCGAATCTTTATCTGTATGCATGAGACTGTCTGAATACCGACAGAATTCACATTTCTGTTGTAAAAAGAGATACATTGTGCGGAAGTATTATTTGCTGTTGTGTGTCCGAAACTGCAGTTGCTGTGTGACGCGTTCCAAAAAAAAGAAGTTTTAATGAATGTTTTAGATGTATTATGGTGTCTGACTTTGAACAGTGACTGTGAACATTTTGTTTACTGCAGGCGAAGCCATCATTACCAAACCGGAACCATTGTCTCTCACAGTGAATGAGAGTATGAGATGAAGCGAATGCACAGGCCATAGATGACGTCACAGTTTTTTTTTTTTAAGAAAGAATGTAGCCTTCGTTTGTATGTAGGCCTAGGCAATTTATATATCTACAATACATTCTAAAATATAATTAATATTATTTTATTGCTTTTGTATTAGTTGTTTGAAGAGTAAAAAAAAAAAAAATCGGTCAGTCCTAATGCAAATTTACAAACGGCAAGTCGGTCGGACTAAAAGCAAAAAATAAATAAATAAATAAATTTGAGTGTCCTAAATTGACAGGGTCGGTCAGGTTACAGCAAACAAGAATATTTTTAAGGATGGCCTAAGTTTTAAAGGTGGGCTGTGATAAAGCAGGACTGGGAAAGACAGGACCTTTCCAGGCTGATCTTATCACTCAAGAAAAAACAAACAAACATATTAATACTTCACAATAGTGCTGTATTTTACTCACTCTTGATCCCACTCTGGATGACACAGAAATCAAGTGTCTGCTATGTTTAGGTGACCTGCTTTTGCTGCTTGTGGATTAAAGCACAGCAAGATATAATACAGCAGACTTATCTAAATATCCAGAATTTTATGTTTTAGTCCATGAGGTCCACTAACATTTATTAACCCCAAAGGATTAATGCCAGTTTTCATTGCCTCAAACAATATGGAGAACCACCTGGACAAAGTGCAGACTCTCAGAACATAACCTAGCAACAAAGGTGCCACAAAACATGGCATCATAGTTTTGTCCCAAAGCGTTTTGCACAAGGTACAAATTGTTGCCAACAATACAAAACAAAACAATCCTGAGACATGAGACAATTCTGAGTCAAAGGTCAAAGGTTACTGTCCACAGAGAAAAAGACAGTTGATGATGGAGATGTGTTTCTCTTGTTTGTTATGTGTGTGTTTACAGCTCTGCAGTATCTGCAGTGAATAATCATCTTCACTGACACAATCTGAAAGGAATGGATGCATTCCTGGAAAGAGTGTGTACATATTTTATTCCTACTTTGACATCCATATAACCACAGGTGCCTTTGCTAGAGTAAAATAGGTTAAAGTGTTCACAATGTGTGGGAGTTTGTGAGGAGGAAATGGTTTGTTAGTGTGTTTACAGACCCAAAGTCCATCTGAAGCCTTTGTGAGTGACTTCCTCTAAACCCGGCGCCACTGTTCCTTCCCTCTACAGCTATGAAGCTTTGGCGGGTCTCACTTATTTTCATTGTTACACATATTTCAATTTTTACTCTTCCTTTTTTGACGCACCAAACAAATCAGTGAATCCCCTTACTATCCTCAGTCATCACAACCTGCTGTGGCCAAAACATCAACTGATTCAATATCTATGACATTAGATTGAGACGATTAAAACTATATCATTAAAATTGTCAGTATGCAAACAAGAATAAACATGTCCATGGGTGGGTGTGAGTTCAATTTACAAAATTTTAAGGAAAGTTTTGTCTCCAGATAACTCCAGATTAAATTACTCTCAGTGTAATTTAAATGCAATCCAGACATCGTGTCAAAATGCCACCCCCTCTCTCCCAAACGGTCTAATACAATACGTAGAACACCCATGTGGAGCGCTAGTAGGACTCCTACATTATTCGTAATTTTAAAATGTCCTAAGATTGAAATCACTTTTCAAAAGAAAACCCACCACCTCAGGTTAACTTTGCACCAGGCCATTCTCTGCAGACTTATTTAAATATTGCGCGAGGAAATACAAATCCGATCGGTTAACCAGATAGAAAAGTAATCTGATTATCTTATTATAAATAAATAACATAAGTATGCAGCATGTTCTTATTTAGATATCTATGTAAGTGTGTGTGTGGTAGTGTTGCTCTCCTTCATACTTGCACGAGTAAACAGTTTGCAAGATGCTTGCCAAGGTAAACAGAAGTCTGTCAAACACACACAAACACACACATACATTTGTTTTTGTGAAAAGTGCCATAAGCGTAATGGTTTTTATACTGTACAAACTGTATATTCTATGGCCCTACACCAACCCTACACCTAACCCTCACAGGAAACTTAGTGTATTTTTACTTTCAAAAAAAAAAGAAAAAAAAAAACTAATTCTGTATGGTTTATAAGCGTTTTGAAAAATGGGGACGTGGGTTATGTACTCATAAGTCACCCTCTCCTTGTAATATCTGTGTCATACCCATTTCATTATACACAGCTGTGTCCTGATATGCCACAAAAACAAGAGCACGCATACACACACACACACACACACACACACACACACACTACTTGTGCTGCTTTGTTGTAATTCTTTCTTTCTCTAGAGAACATGTATCATGTTCTCATTTCAATTCCATATCACTCTCACTCACAAACAGGAATACACAGATCATTAATTATTAATAGTGTAGACCTGTAATTACACATGAGAAATGAGGTAAAGCCAAAGAAGAAAACCACACCATCAACATAAAGTAACAAGATCATGTACAGTTCATACAGAATTAACTTAAAGACCTAAGTGACTATCAGTTGACTACCGCTGGTATTTCTGTTTGTCACCTTACAACAAAAGAGGACCACAGTAAGCGACAAATGACCATTCAGAATAGAGTACTCCAGGGAGCGTTGCAAAACCACAATTGAACCACAACAATTATTTAACCAAAGACTTTCATAACTATCTGTTCATTAATGTGTCCAACTGTGTAAGAAGAATTGGAAGCCTAAATGCAGATTATGGACATGCATATATTAGCAAACCCAGTTTAGTGTGCCAACAACAAATGAGCTCATTGGAACAAAAACAAACCTATTAGGAACAGCTAATAAGAATCACATTCTGTAACCAGATTCAAAAACTACACAAACTAAACTAAGGCTAAATTTACACAACAAAGAAATAGACAAAAACTGAAAAGTTTTTCCATTGCATTTTTTTAAAAGTTTTGCGCATACACAACAACATTTTCAAAATGATTTGCTTTTACACATACTGGCAAAAACTGCCAAAAACGCTGTATTACGTATGCCAGGCCAGTAGTTGGCGCTGTCACCTTGTAAGTAAACAGTACCTTTGGGGAAGTGACGATTATATGTTGCATATGATCCGTCTCCGCTGTTGGTTTTAGTAATGGTGAAGTAAATCCACACTTTGCTAAAGAAGCTTTAGCAAACTCTTGAGCAGCAACAACAGTACCACGTACTCTGCCATTGTTTTGTATGTTTGTTTGCACTTGCCTTTAAAATCGAAACGCACATGTCATCGTCCGTTTCATCGACATCACCGTTTCCAAAGATTCCCATATTGGGGGTTTACATGGAATCGGTAACGGTGGCATTTTCAAAAACGTGCACTTTGAAACCTGTTTTCAAAAATATACATTTTCAGTCCCCAAAAAAAGTTTCCAGTTTTTGTCAGAAAACGTTGTGTAGAAGGACTCTAAATTAGACACTAACAGAAACTTTAAAGCAAACTTACTACTCACAAAACCTACCAGAGCACAAACAATCATCTTCATAAACTACCACACAATATATCCAAAGCTTGTTTTTCCCTCTTTCTCTCATCCTGTACAGGAGACCATTTAGTGGTGATTAGAAGGGGGGAGATCACGGTCCAGAGAATTTTCTCTCTTTGTTGTTGTTGTTTTGTCTGTGAGCAAGGGGAAGGAATGCCCAAATTAAACAAATGGAATTCAGGACACCCAAAGAGGTACGAGGTTCAAAAGATGGCACGAACGACAAAGTGTGTGTGTGAGAGAGCGAAGGAGAGAGAAAGAAAGAGTGCAAGAGAATTGAGGGGGGAGGGAAGAGTGAGTGGATAGGTGATTAAAGGGAAGAAAAGAAAAAGAAGAGTGAGTGGATAGGTGATTAAAGGGAAGAAAAGAAAAAGAAGAGTGAGTGGATAGGTGATTAAAGGGAAGAAAAGAAAAAGAAGAGTGAGTGGATAGGTGATTTAAGAGAAGAAAAGAAAAACCTTGTAACGTCTTTGGAATCCATTTTTTATTGTCTGATGGTCCATTAGGCTGGCAGCTCAATGTTTTGTGTTCATGTTTTGTATTTTCTGACAGGCAGGAAAGTTAAATAAATTCCTGAGTCCGACCTGAAGAACGTTTTCTCCAATGCGTTATTAAACACACACAAATTCTGTGCAGTATGCAAAACACTCACACCCACCTCCTGAGGAATTAACCTGAGCGTAATTTCAAATGACATGCCACATTCACAACTGGATGAGCAATTACAGAAGACTGATGAAGGTAAAGAAAAACAAAACAAAACCCTGGGTCATTTTTGGTCAAAAATGACAGGGTAATACAACTGTCCCGACATCATAATGTAAAAAGCCTTACCAGATGAATATATTTTTTTAAATAAATAGGGGTGCATGATATATATCGGCCGATGATCAATGCGCATATAGTGAGTAAAGTCGGTTATCTAATCAGCGGTAAACTCCATCAGGTGCGTGATTTCACATAGAGTAGCTGTTATTACACGGAGCCGTTGTTAACTGACAAACTGCGCAAATGCAAGCTTATAATGAACGTGGATTTGCACAGCATGTCTGTTAACAACAGCAAGTCAAGCGACACCCCAAAACTAATTATATTTATGAGTTATTAATACAAGATGTTTTGTGATATATATATATGGTGGGCCGTTATCGGTGTTAACGTGTTGCGTTAACATGAGACTCTTATCGGGCGATAAAAAAAAAATATAGCCGTTAATCTATTCTCAAAGTTGGGTTGGGAGCTGGGTCCATACTAAGCAAGCTATGATGACTTTCACCTTGATATTTTAGCGCAAATGTATACCTTGCTGAATTGCACTGTAGGGGGCGAGAACGTCTTCGCACCTTGGTGTATGCCTACTGTGAAATTACCACACCAAACGTGATGTGCTAACATGGATGCAGCTAAAATTCCGCCGGGTTTGCTTCAGGGATTTTTTTCAGCTGCATCCATGTTAGCACATCACGAAGCTTCCCTCGACAAGACTCACGCCTGTTCCACACATACTCCATCTCCAGTGCGTATCCAGTCCGTGTGCGTTACGTATGTGGTGCAGCATGGACTTGATACACATATACATTATATACATATACAAACACACACACACACAAACATATAATACCTTTTAATAACCATTTATAATGCATTATACATGAAGGCTTTAAGTAAAGTGTTACCAAATGTTTGTTTTTGGTTTTCAAAAGCATGAGAAACCAAGATGAATTCCAGGAGTACACTGCTAAGAACTACTTTTTTTTCTCCAAATAAATTGAGGAATAGTTTTTGCACAAGTGTCAAGCAGGCTTATATAATCCATGTGAAGTGCTTGGCTGTAGAAGGAGAGTGGATGAAAACAGAGAGAAAGAGAGATGCCAAGAGCAAATGGTAAATGTGAGATTTGACTACATCATGTCCTTATAAGGCCTGAATAAAGAGCCTTTTCCTTCTAAATCCATCTGGTTGGCATGACATACAAACACAATACCAGAAGACCAAAATGATAAAACGACATCATTTACACTGCATTCTCCAGAGCAAGAATGAAAAAGAGAGTGGGATGAATATATCAAAGTGGGTGGGCGTTTAATATGCTTGACCTTTGGCACCGTTTTCTGTCTTGACTTTGGGGTAGAAAACAGACGGAAAGCAAATGAACTGAAAAAAAAAAGAATGGCTTGTATGTGTGTTATGTTTGTGCAGACCTCTCCAAACTCCCCTCAACAATTGGGTAAACACACACATGCACACTGAAAACATGCACAAATATTAGGGAAAATGTTGGGGAGAGTTACTTTTAAAAGTAATGCATTACAATTAGGGCTGTGCAAAAAATCTAATGCGATTTTCATTGCGCATCTCATCAGTAAAGACGCTCCTGTAATTAAAAGTATATACCCAATCGCGTTTTTACTAATAACGTGATATTTACCCACTAAAATGTGAATTTTACCATTCACAATATATATTTATTTATTTATTTCACACAAAAAAGTATTCTCATAGCTTCATAAAATTACGGATGAACCACTGATGTCACATAGACAATTTTAACAATGTCCTGATTACATTTCTGTGCCTTGATAGTGGAAGTACCCTTGCTGTCTATGGAGGTCAGAAGGCTCTTGGATTTCATCAAAGATATCTTAATTTGTGTACTGAAGAAGATGAACAAAGGCCTTACTGGTCTGGAATGACATGAGGATGAGAAATCAATGACAGAATTTTTGGTGAACTACCAATTAAATAACAAAAAACCCAAAAGTTATATTTTTTGGCAACTGTAAACGCCCTTTCGCACCAAAACTGAAATTAATAAGTCTACGGCTGAAGGAAGTACCTCTGCCTTTGCACCTTACTTCCAGTTTTTTTAATGGACATGATATGTGCCAGTGTATAAATTGGGGGAAAACAAAAAAAGTAAATACTTATTAAAAAAATTTACTCCGATATTTTGTTGTTAAAAGTAATGTCTACTTTACTTGTTAGTTACTTGAAAATTATTAAGTAATTGCGTTACCCCCAACACTGAGAGCCTCTATTCAGTGACAGAATATGTGGAATACAGTTTAAAAAAAAAAAAAGGGGGAAAAAAAACACAGACTGGCTTTCACAACAATATTGACATGGTAACACTACCCACACAAAACTGCCTGCAGATGAAGGGAATTCCTGCGCCGAAAACTGCCTCATAATCTTGAAGTAGCTGGACATTTGGAAACAGTCTGGGATTTCTGATTTCCATTTTGACTTGGGCCTCCACTCTCACCTTAAGTATTCCTGATTATGTTTGTTAACATGTGCGTCTCGTAGGACAAAGACAGAGACTTCTGCATAAGGCACCGATGCCGCAGCAGGAGGCCATGTCCATATCCTACTATGGGTGGGAATGAGTCAGGTCATAGTCATGTTGACATAGTTCCAGGCAGCACGGCCGACAGACTGACAGCTTTGGGGCCGCGGGTAGAAACTGAAGTAATAATCGTTAACTGACTGATTGCACCATTTATGGGAGACTGATGACTGCTCTATTTGTCATATGACCAGAGTTTGGCATGATGAGATAGAGTGAGTGTTGTGTCTGTACAAAATACAACAAAAATTCTTAAGAAATTACACATTCTTTTCATTATTTACTCTGTCCATTAGGACTAGGTCTGTCAAACTTAAGTTTAAGTTGCTATTCACTTAAAATATTGCCATTTGCTTAAACTCTCCTTGGCAGGTTTATTAGCATTCCTGAGATGCCCGATTAGTGAATGAATTGTTCTTTTGAGTCAGACCTTTAATAAACCAGCTGACACACATTCATAAATAATTCAAAACTACTCTGAATGATTCAAAAATTGGACTGATCCAAGTTTTCAAGCTTAGCTCAATGATGCAACAGCACTGAAAGGGAGAAAAATCTCCATCTGTGTTTCACAGAAGAAGGTAAGTCATATTTGTTTGGAAATAAGTAAATAGTGACATCATTTTCTTTTTTGGTTGAACTATTCATTTAATAAGCAACAGAAAATTGTTAAAATTCCGTTTCAATACATTAAGAAGCTTCCTTATTTGAATAATACATAATTGTCTACAGGTTTCTCTCTAATTAAGACATATGTAATTTATATAAAATCTAAAAGATATGTATTGCACAAGATAATTATATGCACTGATATTCCGACAGCTTAACCAAGGCTTTCCACAGTTCTAAATGACATAATGCGGTATGGAATTCAACCAACTGAACACAGGTATTTTTTTGGTTATAAATATCAAGAAGCAACTAATGACAGGGAAGAAGATGTAGAACACTTTTAATCGGCTAGACAAGACAGACTTTGATTTAGCCACAGTGACGTCAGGCATAAAGAAAATTAATGAACTACTTTAAAAGGATTGAGAAGATCCAGTCATAAAAAGGAATGGAGAGGAAATGATGAGTGTGTTGTGGAGGAGAGAAAAAGCCTGATAAAGAATGAGTGCTTAACAGAGGAAGAGGAATGTTGAAAATGAGATGCATCGTCGTCCAGATAGTCAGACCATGAAGATTCACATGTGTTTATGAATCAGTGTGTGCGCAGACACAGCAAACCCCACTCAACACAAGCCAAAATCAACAACGTCCTTCTTTTAGGAGCATCAGCGGTGCCAAAAGCCCCTCAAACTATTCACAAGCCAAACGCCTCATCACAAGGGCCTAAACCACCACATTTATCAAACTGAGTAGAAGGTCTGCTAAGTCCATGCTGCTTTATACTTTAAAAGAAAAACAGAGAAAAAAAAGAAGAGGACGAAGACCTGCAACATGTTAGCCTGTGCATTCCTCTCTCTGAGAACATGTATATTTTCTCTGATCACAGAGAAAAACAATCCAGCACAGAAGGGCCATGAGATCGCATGCTTGGAGAGAGAGAAACAGAGGAAGAAGTGAACAAAAACAAAGCTTTTCTACTATACAAGAAATATGAAAATGGTAATAATATACATTGGGGTCTACACATATTAGAACAATTGATCTATTTTGCTTTTTTTTTATTTATTTTTTTATAAAATCAAATAAAATAATATGTGAAATGTTTAAGTTTAAATTTATATATATATATATATATATATATATATATATATATATATATATATATATATATATATATATATATATATATATATACATAAACATGAATTTCCAATGTCTTCATTTTTTAGTATCTTTTGCCATCAAGAAATCCAAATATATGTAAAACCTGATCATGTTATCCAATAAAACGGTTTTATTTCTTTCCAGATTTATAGAAGACCAGGTTATTGTGGACCTCAGTGTATAAGCCCAGGCTGTAGACAAAAGGAAAGCTTCAAAGGCAGAGACTCATCTTGAAAGATCTGAGAAGCTTTCCGGACTTCAGAATGTATGTAAAATGTATGGTAAAATTACACCTCATTCACGTTTTCCACCATTTTTGGTTTGAGCATGTATAAGGGACCAAGAACGAAGCCAGTTTATTTTAATGAAGCCAATCTCTCAGGACCACTTTTTTTCTTCTGGGTTGGTGAAACTGGAGTACAAGAGTGACAACAAGCTCTTATTTTTGTGGCGAACACAAGCACGAGTGCCTCCAGCTCTTGCTTACAATTACTCATGAAGTTAATAAGCTCTTAAATCAACGTGAACATGTTGCTCTATACATGCTAACAAATGCTGAAATACTTCACAAAAGCGCTGCTGACACTCAATCAGGCGAATCAAAACAAATCGGCTGAACATTGTGTGTCTAATGAGGTTTTTAATCAAAGAGCAACCATTGACAGATGGAAAGTTGGACGTGAGAAACGGACATGGAGTTATTGTCCCACTCTTGGACAGAGAGTTGATGACGGATGATGACATAACAAGGACTGACAGCGGAGCTGGAATTCAACCGCTGAGTAAAACACAGGCCAAGTTTCAGCTCCGATTTCTCTTATTATTCACGCACTGCTTTATTTTTCCTCTTTACATTTATATTCACTTTTTCTTTCTCATTCAGTCTCTTTGTTGTTAGAGACATAGCTACTAAAGAACGTTTCTTGTTCAGAGGGGAGGAGAGCATCTAGAACTGAATTTCCCCATATGTTTCTGTTTCCTGTTTCAGTGCGTCTGCACTGATACCCCCCTCCCCCTCAATCAATCCCACCAACCACAGCACAGGATTTATGAAAGTCAGCTTCAGGATGTTGATACAGGTGCATGCACTGCCCCTAATTCTCCCTCTCTCTCCAGACACTCTTACCCTCTTTCTACCCATTTGATTTCTATCTCTTCATCTAGTCGTGTTTCACATGTGTCTTTGCTGTAGAGAGACCAGCCTTTGCAGACTGGATACAATACAATAAGATTTTCTGATTAATATGTTTCAGTAAGGACAAAATATAAATTGTTTAAAAGTGGCAGTAAGAACTTTTATATGGTAACAATACAAATCTAATCTTTTTGATTTACATAATTATCAAAAATCATCAAAGAGTTAACACGGTTTCCTCAAAAATATTAAGCATCACAACTGTTTTGAAATCACAAAATAAGATATAATAAAATGATTTTACAAAGAAACGGTCTCATCTACCTATTCGTAATACTGTAAGTAAAGATCAAAAAGGCAGAAAGAAGTACAATATAAAGTCTCTATATTCAGGCCTGTAGGTACACAGACAGACTGACAGCTCTAAAACCAATCACCTTGTCACTAATCGACAGAAAGTGGGATGGTCAGAATATGTGTGGCAGCCATTCCTAAGGAAATGCAGCTCACATGGCATAGCCAAAGGCTTTGAGAGCTTGGTCTGATCTTGTGTGTTGTCAGGGGGATCATGACATCAGTGATCACTTTTTTTAAATCATTTTATTCAGGGGAAGCAGCAAAGTTCAGTCTTGCTGCAGTGACGCATGAAGACCGCCAGACATTAACTAAACAGCAGAATACAGCATCTAAACCACACAGAAGAACATTCACTAAACTACCAACACTACTTTATTGAGTCAATGACATGGTCATTTTGTCTGGATGTTTTAATTTATTTTTTAAAAATCATTAAAAACTATTTATGCATACAAATTGTAAAGAAATTTTATAATGTCTTGAAAACACCTGTTATGATGTTTCTAACTTCTGAATGAAATAAAACTGCTTCACTGCTTACTAATATTTGAAAGATCTAAACTGCCAAATCAGATTCATTTGGTTTTTCTCTTTGCTACAGACAAAGGCAGCAACCAAAATCAACCTCAAACAAACAGACTCATTTCTGCAACTCCCATACTATAATTCATCACAATTATAGATAATAATCATGGAAAACCACCAATATGCTCCAATCTCAACAACAATCTTTCCTTCATCCATTCTTTAATAAGCATGCAAATGGCCTGTAACAGAGTCACCCAGTTAAAATGAACTCAGTACAATTTCCAGAATAATAGGGGATCATACATGGAAAGACACAAGAAAGAGATCAGTATCCACATGATGAGCTGTTAAAACCCAAAGTTTCTGCTGAGACAGAGAGACTCATTTAATGGGCAAAACTCATGCTGTTTTTCTCTTGTAAATGCTCTTTTAAATTACTTTCAAGTCCTCCGTACAGAACAGGATTCTGAGTGTTACACAAGCCTCTTCTATAGAATGTCCCAGTGGGCAAAAAGTGGACCTTGAAGCGAGCTGGGAATGCTTCTAAAAAATGCTAACTATGCCCCTTTTCCCCTCTCCCTCCCCAAAGACTGAGTCCAGCCCAACTTAACCATCCAACCCAGAGCATTCCTGTGTTCTCCGGCCCCTTTAACAAAACACAGTTTGAGAGCAACGTCAAACACATTAATAAAACAACTTTCCACTCAGCTGACCCAAACATCTCTTTTAAGGCCACACAGTTCAGATTTCTCTTTTCATTAAGTTCCAAAAATACCTCAAAAACACAGAGAACGAGTGAAGGGAAGAGAAATCATTGCACTGCCCAGTTTGAGCTGACATCTCCTGGTTTTGATGACTAGAAGAGAGAGAGAACAGCCCTTACAGATTTGAATCGACCTGATAAAAGTCCACAGAGGCCTAAGACATACATATATGAGACAGTCTAGAGGATTCAAACTCAAAAAGGTAATGTGACAGGAATTTATATGAAAGATATTTGAACCTTTTTCTCCTTCTCCTGCACAAGTTTAATGATTCCTGCCCAGGAGTCGACACTGTTGAACTTTTTTTAATGTTTTGAATTCACGTTTTAGGTGCCATCTTGCTCCCTTTTTTGCCTAACAATCTTCATTATGCTGCGTTTTAAGAAACTTTTGAAAGCTGTACTAGTGAAACTTAGTATTCAATTAATAATAAATAAACCAATCCAGATGGAGAAAATAATCTATTTTGACTGTGAAAGGAGGAAGTCTTTTTCCATCTAGTTATTCCTATTGTTCACATTTCATCCATTTTTCAAATAAATGTTCTTCAGAAAAGGAAAAACAATAGTCTGAACATCTGCACACAATGTGCACCATTCATAGAAGTCATTTCTATTTTATAGAATTATATTGCCTTAAAAGAGCTTTTGTAGAACATTCTTGGAAAATGTCCTGAATATGTTTGGCTTTGTCTACCAGTTATATCATTCATAGTATGTTTTAGACAGAAAAATGTCTACAACTAATAACGGTCACTGCATATATTTTTTACATCACTTTAGGTGTAAAAGTAAAAGCAGAATAAGTTTTATCATGCATGAAGGACAGGAATCGACAATGAGAGCAGAGTTTTTAGTTTTTATGTTTGAAATGGCCTTTCAAGAAGCAAACATTCCTAGCCATATGTAAGTCATTACAGAACTCAGGAAAATGTTTACAGTCGAGTGTCACATTAGAAACATGTTTTCTATCAGAGATAAGGGAGAATAGGCCACAAACCAGAACAGACCAAATGTGCGTCAGCTTCAGTTTAACTTTCTCAATGTGTTTGCACAGTTCACAGGTCACATCTATCCTGCCTCTAATAAAAGATAGTGCAGCTCCACTGTCACCGGATAAACCACTCTAGAGAGATTTAGCTCTGGTGCATCTGTGTGCGAAAGTCAAGAACGAGATGTGTTATGTTATTAATGTTATGTTGTTACTCAGAAGGAATTGTCCTAGAAACCCGATTCCAAAAAAGACACTGTACAAATTGTGAATAAAAACAGAATGCAATGATGTGGAAGTTTCAAATGTCAATATTTTATTCAGAATACAAGATGACATATGATGTCATATCAAATGTTTAAACTGAGAAAATGTATAATTTTAAGAGAAAATATGTTTTTAGATTTTAAATTTTATGACATCAACACATCTCAAAAAAGTTGGGACAAGGCCATGTTTATCACTGTGTGGCATCCCCTCTTCTTTCATAAAAGTCTGCAAACGTCTGGGGACTGAGGAGACAAGTTGCTCAAGTTTAGGAATAGGAATGTCCCATTCTTGTCTAGTACAGCCTTCTAGTTGCTCAACTGTTTTAGGTCTTCTTTGTCGCATCTTCCTCTTTATGATGCGCCAAATGTCTTTTCTATGGGTGAAAGATCTGGACTGCAGGCTGGCCATTTCAGTACCCAGGTCCTTCTTCTACGCAGTCATGATGTTGTAATTGATGCAGTATGTGATCTGGACTTGTCATGTTGGAAAATGCAAGGTCTTCCCTGAAAGAGATGACATCTGGATGGGAGCAGGTGTTGTTCTAGAATTTGGATATACCTTTCAGCATTGATTTCCAGATGTGTAAGCTGCCCATGCCACACGCACTCATGCAACCCCATACCATCAGAGATGCAGGCTTCTGAACTGAGCGCTGATAACAACTTGAGTTGTCCTTGTCCTCTTTAGTCCGGATGACATGGCGTCCCAGTTTTCCAAAAAGAACTTCAAATTTTGATTCGTCTGACCAGATAACAGTTTTCCACTTTGCCACAGTCCATTTTAAATGAGCCTTGGCCCAGTGAAAACACCTGCACTTCTGGATCATGTTTAGATATGGCTTCTTTTTTTACCTATAGAGTTTAAGATGCCAACTGCGAATGGCACGGTGGATTGTGTTGACCGACAATGTTTTCTGGAAGTATTCCTGAGCCCATGTTGTGATTTCCATTACAGTAGCATTCCTGTAGTTGAAACAGTGCCGTCTATAGACCCGAAGATCACGGGCATCCAGTATGGTTTTCCAGCTTTGACCCTTATGCACAGAGATTGTTCCAGATTCTCTGAATCTTTGGATGATATTATACACAGTAGATAATAATAACTTCAAACTCTTTGCAATTTTTCTCTGAGAAACTCCTTTCTGATAATGCTCCACTATTTTTCACCGCAGCATTGGGGGAACTGGTGATCTTCTGCCCATCTTGACTTCTGAGAGACACTGCCACTCTGAGAGGCTCTTTTTATATCCAATCATGTTGCCAATTGACCTAATAAGTTGCAAATTGGTCCTCCAGCTGTTCCTTATATGTACATTTAACTTTTCAGGCCTCTTATTGCTAGCTGTCCCAACTTTTTTGGAATGTGTAGCTCTCATGAAATCCAAAATGAGACAATATTTGGCATGAAATTTCAAAATGTTATCTATATTCTATTGTGAATAAAATATAAGTTAGTATAACTTATAACTTATAATATAAAAGTCCCAACTTTTTTGGAATCAGGTTTGTACATATATAGTTTTACAGTATGATGCTGAATAATCACCAGTGAGGGGATACAGCTGATACAGTTCTCAATCTTCTATCCTAATGCTAAGAGGTACTTTAAAATGCCAATCAAATGCTAACATGCTTTCATTAGCTTGATATTTGGGGTTACAAAAATAAGCTTGTTGTTAGGATGTAGGATGGAAAGCATTTAGGTCCGTTTGACGTTTAGTGCAAAAGCAAAGTAGAATAACTTTAGAATCAGCCTTGTGCCATTACAGTTAGAATTCTATAGAGGGGGAAAGAAAGTTTTGGGTCATTAGACATCAAGCATTTATTTTAATAATTGCCATAAAATATAAATGGTTCCCAAGAGTAGGCCACTGAAAAATTAAGGGCCTGCTGAAATTTTGGCCACCAACAAAAGAGAAAGGTGGCATTTTCTTCCTAAAAATGGGACAAGTTATTTTTTTAGCTGATCTGAAACCGAAATATTAACAAAAGAAAGCCTCATTAACGCCAAATGACCCTAGTTTAATTATATTACTCCATCTTACATACCATTAGCACAAATAATGTCCCAAATGGTGAACTTGATGTGAACTTGTGGCTGTCATATTGGCGCAGGACCAATACTAACCTACTAACCAGCATTATGTCAAAGGTTGGACTTTGGAGGCATACTGCAAGGCTTGAGGTGGTATTTAGGACAAGGCTCTTGTACACTCAAACATTTTAATGTTGCTATCCTCTATATAGAGCATAAATACATGATGGGTGATGGCTAGGGATGCAAAGATTAACCGCGAGCTGGTTGAAAATATATTCAAATATGTGACTATTCAAATCGGTTGAAATGCATAATAAATCGCGATACAATTGGAGTAGTAATTTATATGAATGTATCTCTGAGGGGAACTGACTATCTTTAGAAAGGTTTACGTGATACTTTTCTTTTCATCTTGCCTCTGAATGATAATTAAAGTATTGTTCATAAGCGTAGTTCTGCTTTGTTTACAGCGGTAACCCAGGAGAGGCTGTATCGGTCTTCATTAGCAGACCATAAGCCACCTGCTGACAGAGAGTGAATCTGCATCTCATTCAGCTCATCTGCGGTTTCGTTCATATGTTTTATGTAGTATAGTTTCAAAAAACTGAACTGAAAACTGATCATTCTGTTTTTGCTTCAAATTTCGAAATTATACACTCTAATTTAGATTAAAAATGGAAAGAGCACAGACACAGCCTTAATTTGTTCATATAAAGAGATTTCTTTTATTTGTGTTACTTACTTGTTTTGTTATATTTCAATTTCACAAAGAAACAATTAATCAAATCGAATCGTGAGTTGAGTGAATCGTTACAAATCTCTAGTGGTGGCAGATGTTCAAGATGATTCTCCTAAATTCTCCTTGCTGCATTACTCACGGATTGCAGTTAACACAAGGGATGCACCAAATGTTTGGCAACCAAAATTAAACCGAATAAGCAAAAAGAAGGAATAAATTGTACCAAACATTGACGTGACCCGATCAAATAGAGGCGCGAACTAATGCAACAAACATGTTTTCAGTGTGGACACATTTAAAAGTGACAGAGAAAGACGCAAAATCATTTCAAGCACAGACAGTGAGAGACTGTTAAGTACTGCACTGCATGTCTTCAATGAAGAGGAATGGTATTTGTTGCTGTTTACTGTGTGATTATTGAAATCGCAAAAATCTCTTAAACAATTAAATAAACTGTACAATGTTGTTTTCTAATACACGCATGAATTGCATTTATTTAAACAAAATCTGTGCTGAAACAGTGTTATTCATCAGTTGCTTAGTAACATTTTTATAAATTTTTACAAGGCATGTGGCAATGTGATACATGCATTAAACGTCTTCGCAAATTCGTAATGAGAATAATTTATAAATCTGCTGTTGTCAACAACAAAAAAAAGCACATGGGTCGTCCTGCGGGTTTCTGCCAAAATAAAAGCTAAGCAAGAACTCCATCGACATTAATAAATGTTATTAGGGCTGTGCGATTAATCGATTTGAGATGTTGCGATTTGCTGTTTCACGAGTTCACCCTTACATCTAATCTGAAGGCAAATAGTAGGCATAGTTTGGCGTGCTGTCCTGGGGGAGGGGTCCGGGCCCGGAGCATAGCCCGAACCCAAATAACTCCCCCTATCCCAATTTGGGATAAATAGATTAGAAGTGAGGAGTTGGGGTGGAGGAGGGTTGCCGAAAAACTGTCGTGGGACAGGAGGTAGGAAGACTGGATATATATACGCGTGCGTGCTATAAGATGATTAGCTAAACGAGATGCACCTGTACCAAATTGGATGATTATCTGATCGTGCTTCTCCCGAACTTTGTTAATAAAACCACATTTCACGAGTTCACCCTTACATCTAATCTGAAGGCAAATAGTAGGCATAGTTTGGCGTGCTGTCCTGGGGGAGGGGTCCGGGCCCGGAGCATAGCCCGAACCCAAATAACTCCCCAAAAGAAGCTTAAAGCCATAGGACAGCAGCCAGAGAGATAAACTTTAGTTGCCCCCCAAAATATGCGTGTTGGGAAGAAAATGCAGAGCGACCTGGAGAGCCCGTGCAGTGTTCGACGAGAGCTGCGGCTCGCAACGTCTTACCAGCGAGCCCTCCATGCCGCTTATGGGAGGAGCACAATGCCAGATATCAAGAAATGAGGGACTCTTGCTGCCTCCGAAGGGAGCTGCGGCTCTGCTGCACCGGAAGGGAGAGTCCCTCTTGCGGCTGAGTACGAGGCGCGGTTTGTTGCATCTGATGGAGGGCTCTCACTGCGACTGAAGGGAGCCAGCGACTGTATCCCATCGGGAGGGAGATCCCTGGCCGCCATAGAGTATGCAACATAACTCGGACGGGGGGTTCACACTGCGACCGAAGGGAGCCGTGGGTCTGCTGCACCAGAAGGGAGAGCCCCGTCAGATGCTAAATAGGCAATGAGATTGGAGCCGCGGTTTGGCGCGTCGGATGAAGGGCTCCTAATGCAACCGAAGGGAGCCAGCGGCTGTACCCCATCGGGAGGGAGATCCCTAGCCATCGTGGAGCATGCAACATAACTCAGATGGGGGGTTCACACTGCGACCGAAGGGAGCTGTGGGTCTGCTGCACCGGAAGAGGAGCCCTAGTCCGATGCTGAGAAGGCAAAGAGACGCGACTGTTGGAGGGACTCCCGCTGCATCCGAAGGGAGCTGCGGCTCTGCTGCACCGGAAGGGGGAGTCCCCCATTGCGGGTTTATGGAGGCACGGTTTTTTGCCTCTGAGGGTTCTCCCAGCCTCCGTAGGGGGTTCGCAACTCTGCAGCAGGAGTGCTGCCCCGGAGGGGAGAGCCCTGATTGACGCTAACTAGAATACGACTGTTGGAGGGACTTTTGCTGCGTCCGAAGGGAGCTGCGGCTCTGCTGCACCGGAAAGGCGGATCCCCCTTGCGCAGCGAGGCATGGCTTGATGCGTCTGATGGAGGGCTCTCACTGCGACCGAAGGGAGCCAGCAGCTCTATTCCCCCGGGAGGGAGAACCCTATCCGCCCTTGAGCATGCAACATAACTCAGACGGGGGGGTTCACCCTGCGACCGAAGGGAGCCGTGGGTCTGCTGCACCGGAAGGGAGAGCCCCATCAGATGCAGAATAGGCAAGAAGATTCGAGGAACGGTTTGATGCATCGGATGGAGGGCTCCTGCTGCGACCGAAGGGAGCCAGCGGCTGTGTTCCCCCGGGAGGGAGATCCCGGTCCGCCCTTGAGCATGCAACATAACTCAGACGGGGGGTTCACCCTGCGACCGAAGGGAGCCGTGGGTCTGCTGCACCGGTAGGGGAGCCCCGTCCGATACGGAGTAGGCAAGAAAACGCGACTGATGGAGGGACTCTCGCTGCGTCCGAAGGGAGCTGCGGCTCTGCTGCACCGGAAGGGAGAGTCCCCCTTGCGACTGTATAAGCGGCTTAATTTGATGCATCGGATGGAGGGCTGTCACAACGACCGAAGGGGGCCTGTGGCTCTGCTGCACCAGGAGGGATACCCCCATCTGCCGCTGAGCGCGCAGCGCAACTCAATGACAGATGAAAGGCTCACACTGCGACCGAAGGGAGCCACTGCCCAGCTGCACCGGAAGGGAGAGCCCTGTCCGATGCTGAAATAGGCAAGGAGATTGTAACGATGGCTGGAGGGCCCTTACTTTGGCCGAAGAAACGATAACTGAGAGGCTTCTATTATTCAAGTACACAACATGATTTAAGGAGGAATATATAAATTTTTTTTATTTTTTATAAATGTCTGATGAACAACAACCGAGGGCATCTATCGGATTATGTGAGAGGCCCCTTTTGAGCTGCTTAAGATTAGGGCTGAAACGATTCCTCGAGTAACGCGATTACAAAAAATGATGTAGGCAAATTCCTCTGCTTCGAAGCCTCTTTTAATTTATTCTAAATCTCACGTCGGGTTCTTTCGCAATGAATTTTTTTTTTTTTTTTTTTTTTTTGAATGAATTAATCAAAAAAGGTAATTGCACTTACATCCGATTCACGAATTAATATCTCTAAATATTAAGACGGAACAGTGTTTAAATGTAAATCCTGCATGTTCTGTGTGTCTCTGTTAATGAATGGAGCAGGAGCGCGACTTCCTTTTTCACACACACACTGAAGCGCGCATTACTCTCACGGTAATTTCTGCGTCTGCTGTCTCACTAAATGAGGACTTGAACACATGAACAACATCTCCAGAACTGCTCTGACAGTCAGTTCATGAGCATTTGACTTTAAGTAAAACTAGCGTCACATCACATACACAGAACTGAAAAGGTACGTCAACCCGACTAAATAAAGGTCCGGGGTCCTGACATTTTATCCTACCCATCAGATTTACTGTGCATGCGCACATCAGTATAATTAAGCAACAACACATTTTGTTACTCGATTAATTTTTTTTTTTTTTTTTTTTTTTTTTTTTATACCAGAGTCGTTGATGAAATGAGGGTCCATCGTGAATTTAGATTGGGCGTTCCGGAGTTAGACAAAAGCGAGCCTGATGAGGTTGAATTGGAGAATGGACATAAAATATATATTTTTATTTATTTATTTATTTATTTATTTATTTATTTATTTTTGAGGCTCTTGCGGCAGCGAGAATTGCGGCAGTAGGGAAGGATGGAAAGGGCTCCTGCGGGAGCAGACACTGCTATGGCAGTGGTGAAATATAGGTAGAGGCTCCTGCGGGAGCAGACACTGCTGCGGCAGTGGTGAAATATAGGTAGAGGCTCCTGCGGGAGCAGACACTGCTGCGGCAGTGGTGAAATATAGGTAGAGGCTCCTGCGGAAGCGGAGACTGCTGCGGCAGTGAGGAAAAAACAGAAAAGGCTCCTGCAGGAGCGGAGACTGCTGCGGCAGTGAGGAAAAAACAGAAAAGGCTCCTGCGGGAGCGGTCAATGCTGCGGCGGTGGGGAGATACAGAGAAAGCTCCTGCGGAAGGATGGCTGAAGTGAGGATTGACCATTACAGATAGATAGGGCATGTTAGGAGAGTTAGCTATGGTAGATTAGGAGTTTTAGTGAAAGGGGATGAGCTGGCGTTAGAGGGGTTGGCTGAAGAGGGTTCGAGATAGATATATAAATAAATAAAATAATCGGCCTGACCAATAATAGGTCTTGGTACCCTCTGCCTTCTGGCAAATCTGGAGCTGGAGGCCACTGAACAGAAAAATGGTTAGTAGCATGAGGGAGCGGAAGAGTTGAGGGCGCGTTTACGAATGGAGGCGGCCTCACGTTTGCTTCAGCTGCTGTAGCTGTGGGTCGTGGGAAGGGGCTGGGGTGTGTGATGTCTTGAAGAACCTGTGTAGCCTGCACTGCTAGCAGAAGTAACAGGATGGAAATACTGAGATGTGCAGGCCCGTGTTGCAAGTAAAAGTAGCTTCATGCTTGCTTTGGCTGCTGTAGTTGTTGGCTGATTTGACAATTGCTCAAACCTTGTCTGAATTAATACAGTCCTGTTGGAAAAGCATCTTTTCCTCTTGTTTTGGCCTTTGGGCCCTTTTAAACAGCCTCCGGAGCAGATAAATTTGGGATGCTGTTTTCCTGTTGTAGTATGGACTGTGAAAATAGAGGCTTTGAAACAATGTAGCATGTTTAGTTTTATAAACCATTGTACCAATAGACATGTCTATAGCAGTAACGTTAATTGCAGTAATTCAAATTCAAGCCGTTTCTAAAGACATTTACTTTGCATGCTTTTCATATAACAGTCCTAAAAAGACGATAGAAAATTTACTCACACTTGTTGTTCTGCAGCCAAACACGAGGCAGTAGCGTGAAAAATTCTGAATAATCATGCCAGTAAATGGTGAAATATGTCCTTAAATAATTGATCCTGCCGGAATAATTGCATGAAACTTATGTCTGTATCATCTCAGTGAGGTTTAAACATGCACAGTAAAGCAAATGTAATGTCTTTAGACATTTCGGTGTGGATGACAACTCTGCAAAAAGCCTTTGCTTCGTGGTTAAAAAGTGGCATCGTCATCGGACAAAGTTAAGTCATAACGCCGTTTAACAAATTTTGGCGTCTTCATAAGCGCATTCTATATATAACGTCTATTTAAATTGTTCAGATGAGCAAATCACGAGGTTTTCTTGCATGATTAGCATTTTAATTGTTTGGTCAGACGGTTCATATATTGATCTATATATTCACGTTCATAAATCGGGGATTAAACGTGGAATTTATCTTTTGTATGCTAAATATGTAAACAATATGTGCACAGTACCTATAACTGCGCTTTACATTTTGCAAGATTGACATGCTAAATGGCTAACTGACCCGGTTTACTCTCATCTTAACAAAATTGATAAGAGTTCCTTGCGTTTACGGACGACATGTATCTGTTTAATCAACTCGACATGTATACCGGTTTAGTCCTTTCGTTCACGAATGAGAGCTCTCGATCTCTGAGACTCATATGAAACTCGCTCATTGTGGATGACAACTCTGAAAAATTCTTCATGAATGAGTGTAAACCGAGAACGATTCGTTCGCCTAGAAGATTCATTCGAAAAAACGATTCTTTCACGAACGACATGCCACTACAACAACGCACGGTCTTCGCCGCTAGTGGAGGCAGCATCGAACTGCGCCACGGCTGAAAAAGCGAGAGAGGTTTACTGCGCTGAGAACTGGAGCACGGCTGCGATCCAGCATTATAATAGAGCCCGGTCCTGGCGAGAAAATCGTGTTGCCGAGTGAGGCGAGCTCAAGGATTTGCACGAGCTTTTGGCCACAACGTGTGGCTTGGCGAGAAGAGCAGCTGACGCGATGACGCTTGTTGGTGTTCGGCGGATAGATATCTTCGTCGGAAGGAAGATTGGGCCTGTGATAAGAAGACGGACAGCGCGAACCGAATGCTGACAGAGCGAACCGAATGCTGACAGACGGTCTATGCCGAAAAACTGTCGTGGGACAGGAGGTAGGAAGACTGGATATATATACGCGTGCGTGCTATAAGATGATTAGCTAAACGAGATGCACCTGTACCAAATTGGATGATTATCTGATCGTGCTTCTCCCGAACTTTGTTAATAAAACCACATGTCTCTGAATGCTTCTCATACTCGCTCCTCTCTTCCCCACACAGCGCGAATCCCGCGTCACAGACGAGCCATTCACACTTACCGCACTTACGGAGCCTGTTTTGTAACGCTCTGTTATATTCACTGCAGATCTCCACGAGCGCATCTGGCAGTATGATGAGGCTTGACACATGCACACCTGCGTAGACTTGCGCCTGGCTCCGCATGTGCGCATGTGTGCATATTTTTATTAACTTATTAATTTTAAATTAAATATTTTTTTATTGGTATAATGTCTGGATGTTAAAAAATTTCAATGCTAGATATATATTTTTAAAGCAAATTTAATTTATGTAATGGTGGAATAATAATAATAATAATAATTGGCAAAAATGGGGGAAAAGGTGTGTTCGGTATTTGGCCTTTGGCCCAGAGTTTCATTTTGTTCAGCTTAGGCGAAGAATTTTCATTTCGGTGCATCCCTAGTAAACAAGTATTACAAAAGCAATGGCTCACTTGCCAAAAAATCTTTCAGAAGTCAGATGATTGACAAATGTGTTCATTCAATGTTTATTCAATAACACTTACATTAAGCTAAGCACTGTGTGTAAACAGCAACGTGGCTAAAACGTCGGCTAAAACTAGAGTTCATGCATCAGTGAGAAACAGTGTGGAGGGAGGAAGGGCGCAGTCTCTTTCCCTGCCCATGCCTGAACATCTTTGCTAGACTGGAAATCAGGTCAACGATGGACCCGAGAATCTCTGCTTGTGTTTCCATGTGGAGGGTAAAAATAGGCAGTGCAGAGCAGAATTAAAAAAGCAGCCTAACAGTAAACGAAAAGGTGAAATGTGAAATAGTTCTAAAACCAGGTGATTTGCAGGGCTGGGTGATATTGCTTTAAAAGTATTGAGTATAAATGAAGTATTAATTTATAGAATATAAATTAATTTATAGTAGAAATATTTCTCAATCTTTTTCATGCGTTCAAATTCATACATTCGCTATATTGTTTAATAAAAAAAAGTGATTTTATCTTCGATCAGAGAAGCCATCATCTTGACCAAACAGCTATAGGCAATTTGATTCACAATGATTAGGCCTAATTCAATTTAACCCAAAAATTAATTTCATAGTCCAAAAATGCTTTTCACTAAATTGAAAAAAATTTAGGGAAAATTATATTTAATCATATTCATTTATATGCACCAATATAACATTATATGGTGACAAACAAGTATTTTAATACTTTAAAAATGAGATGTCAAACAGAGATGTGATCATTTTTGAGAGACGCAAATGAATCAATGAATTCTTTGAGTTCAGAATCGAAATGGGCAGTCTGAACACATTCATAAAAATGATTTCAACATCACTTGTTTGACATTTCCAGAGAGAAGAAAGAATCACAATACCAGTCTTACCGATTTATCTGGGGTGCGCTTCCCAAAAGCCACTATGGTTGTAAGTTCCGACATTACCCATAGAGTTCAATGAAACTAAAGACCATTGTTAGCTAACTGCTTTTGGGAAGCACAACCCTGGATATTACATTTCCTAATTAACATCCATTAGGTTTCTTTCTTAATGTCCATAAAAAATGCATTCTAATTACTAATTAACTGTAAATAGCCAACACAAATCAAGGCATTTATATTGGGAATACCCAGCCCCTCCTCCAGTCCTAGTGATTCATAGACTAAAAGGTGGAAAAATTCTGTAAGAGGCTTATTAGCCCTCAGTAGCACACTAGACTTCACAACACAGTAGAAGGAAATCAGGACAGTGAATGCTTGAGAGCCATCAGCCAGATCCCTGATGGAATTCCCCATCTCCACCCAATACAAACACGCACAGAAGCTAATGAACTTAAATAGAACCATTTGGTTCTGCAGGGGCAGAGCGCTGCAGCTGTGTCCGGTGTGCCGTCTCGGATACTGAGAGAACATTACACCATCACAGAGCATGTGCACGGGCTGCTATATGAGTGCATCCCTCCGGTTCCGCTGAGCTATTTCAGGAGACCTTAGAGATACTTCAAACACACTCCCACTCTCGCACTCACACTCCTCAACAGCAGCCTGGATACTGTCACACATGATGGGGGAGGAAAAAACAGGGTCAAAAATCAATGAGGATTCATTTGCTGACTGACAAGCATTTGAGATGCAAACCAATATACACGTGTGAACATTGATCCGGCTCGGCTGACCACTAGCAATCTGATCACCGACACGGATTAAGGTGTAAAAATGACATAAATACACACCTTCTCTTTAACGCACACTAAATCTTCTGTATTCTGTGCACATGCTCAAAATGTAAACACGGGCATGTTTGTGCACAGGTGAGAAATCGAAAGGGTGGGGTGCTTTAGCAGAATAGACATTTGGCATCCTTTACAGATGACTTGGAGTGCTTAGAAATGGAGAATCTGATGAGTTCTTCTCACAAGTATTTTCTATGATGCAAAACATCACAGAAGGAGCAGGTCTGAGCAGATCAGCATATCCCAGACGCAGTGCAGTACTTGGCATATCAGTTCTGGCTGTGTGCCTCTTTATTACTTAACGGCTGTGAGTTCTAAAAGTGGCGTGGGTTTTTTAATAGCCAATGCCTACAACAAGGGTCACCATTGGCCAATACACACACCAAACAGAATATTCTAAAAATTGTAGCATGTCAATGCACACCTATTTAAAACTGAACTGAAATCTATTCATTAAATCTATACATTCAAAGACTGTTGACAGAATGATAGCGAATGTTTGTCTGGGGGACAATATGCCAAAAAAATCCAACAAGACATCAACTAGACCTGTAGGAACCTGTATTGCAGACCATCAGACACACTTTTTCTCTTTCCATTTCCAAAAAATTAACTCTTTCTCCCTTAAGCCTTAAGATTAATTTTTTGTATACGTGCAAGCAGTAGACACACACACTCTTAGAATTAGTCCAGTGTATGCGCCATTTTTCTTCAAAATGTCATTGTACTCAACCCACTCACACAAGAACTTGTCAATGCAATTTTCTACTGTGAAACATCAGCCTGGGCCAGTGTTGCCACCTTGTGGAACAACCAATTAGTGCTAAACAAATTCAATGCGCATGTGTGCAAGATTTCAAGGAACAGTTCAGAGTCAGACTACTTGCAGATTTGTTCATGTAAAAAAACACAACCCAAATGTCATCAACAAATTAAATAAATGTCTTGGTTAAATGTATAAAACTAATTCTGCAGGCCCTGCTTACATTAAGATGTACTAAAGGGGTCCTGTGATGCTTTTTTGAAGATCATTAATTTGTGAATTTGGTGTAACAGAATATGCTGACATTTCTAAAAGCACATTATTTTTCAAATATTGTAAATTATTGTAGGTTATCTATGCCCCGCCTCTCTCAAATGAGTTGTTTTCTACAAAGTCCCTAATTCCGACAGGCGTAGTCTGCTCTGATTGGCCAACTGACCCAGTGCACTGTGATTGGCCGAACACCGCAAGCACTCGTCGGAAATGTAATGACCTTTTACATAATCGCGAGCTTCATCTTTCAAAATAAATGTAAAGACAGTTAATAGTGTCCTTAGTTTTACCATCAATTCAATCATTTAAATTCCTAAATGCATCTACTTTCAGAAGGCCATAAAATATCACCCAATATTTATTGTGAATCCCTAGAGAGTACTTTTTGTACACCAAGAAAATAAAAATAACTACTTTATTCAACAATTTGCCTCCTCCACATCATCGTAGCGCCATTTTGGAGAATATGAGCTGAACGCAGGCAGTTTACGTTCAAATCAAAGCATAAATACATTTAAAAAACATATCCATGTTGCGCAGCTGACACAGAAGAGCATACGCTGTATCACTATAAGAACATATTAATTAAAATGTTTATACACAAAGTCAATGGAGTCTAGTTTTGATTTGCATGGATGAAAAAAGTTTATCAAAATACCTTTCTTTGCATTTTACAGGTCTGAAAGCATGACTGATAACAATTTTCATAATCCCTTTAAAACCAGGTTTAAAAATACATAGTCAAAAGAAACACCCTTGCTTTGAGTCCTGTGGTACTGTGTGAAGATCAGTCCTCAGGGCAGACTGGGACAGCTGGACTGGTTTAGTGTATGTTTGTTAGTGGGAGGAGCTGCTGTAATCCTTGTGTGTTCACACTTTAACACCTCTTCCTCAAGCTAGATGTCTGTCAGCAAGCTCTCCCACTCCCTAACATCACCAAACTGAAGAGTGACTCAGAAGTGCACCAGATCTAGTCACCCTTCCCCATGAACACCTCATTATATGTCAGAGTTCACAGGGACATCAAGTATTGCTTAAAAAGTTTTGTCATTTCTTTCAAGATTATGCATATACTATATCCATTGCCATTTTCAAGATAATTCAATGTCAAGGGCAGTGCTGTGAATACATTTGCTGGATGTCAAAGCTAATTCTCCAGTGACCTTACCGTTTTACATGTAAAGAGTACATCTATGTGGTAAAATACGCAACAAATTTTACTTCCTTTTGCATTTAAGCAGAAATGACAAATCACAGCCTTATTCACGAAGAGAAAGGAGAACAATGATGTCATGTAAAGTTCCAAACTATCCCATAACGTAACAGAATGAAGACCTACTGACAATGCAGTGTCAGAGGCTGTCGGTTCATTTGAGTGAGAAAGAAAGAGAAGATTAAGAGAGGGAACATCAGGACTGAACCGAAATATACAATTTAAACCTCAAACTAGTCATTTAAGCTCTCCATAATCCTTGGGTCTGGTGCTAAGTCTGGTAATTACTCTTATTGGACACAGATAACCATAACATTCATTTTGCTGCATGCTTCCTCCAAGTGGAAAAGCAATTAGTAAACTGGCAAAACCAGAAGCAGGGCCTGGTCATAAAGAAAAGTGGAGAGGGAGGGCAGGAATTACAGCACACCGGCATTCATCGTTGAACGTTGTGCAAACGGTCTCCATACTTTCTCTTGAGCGAGAACTGCCCCTGCCTTCACACTCTCATAAACACCCACCCATCCTGTTTCAGCTGACAAAGTTCACATGTACTCTTGTATAACAAACAATAACAGCTCATCAGAAATCAACCTTTGCCCTTCTAAGGTGAGAGACATGTGAAAAGGCATAGCAGGTCACAAAACACATGAGAGACAGAGAGAGATAAGCGACAATAAAAATGGACAAAGAACAATGCAAGAGTGTCTGCTGGCTTCTTGCAGAAAGCAAATACATCCGGCTCTAGAATGTGGTTCAGATCTGCAGCTGAACATACTCTAGCACAGTGGCTGTCAGCTGGTTTTGCTTCAGGACCCAGATTTGCAAGTGACAACCAAACAGCACCTATAGTTAATGCTTAATGTAGTCAGGGACAGGGTTGTATTTTCCTTGGTGATGGTTTTTGAGGATGAGGACATCTCAAACCTCCTTTAGATGTTGATATCTGATTAATTTGCTTTGATACAAGTGCCAGTAAACTGTAATGGTTTTTAGGTGAGTGAGCTAGTTCACACTTCATACTAAAACACACACAGACAAGTGTTCTAGAGCCTTACTGGAAATCAGTCAATGCTCTTGAGTCTGGAACAGGTCATGGCAGGTCCTCTCTGTACTCGTCTTCCCTCTCTCTTGCTTTATGGGCCCCACCTGCCTAATGTAATGGAGATTGTATGGGGGTTGCTGTCTCTCTGTGCTTAGTCTTTCATTTTTCTGTTAGCTCCCCAACCCCCCAACCATCACCACTGCTGCTTACCTTACAAATGAATACTCATGTGTTTATTATTTGTTGTATATTTTAAAGATTTTTCATGAATTAATATTTTAATCAAACAAATAATTTCTGCTCTATTTAACATCCAGTTACATTTTATTATTATTATTTTTTACATTCACTGAAATCTGCCTTTTTTGTGTCATAAAACTGCTTTCCTGCCTATTGGATAGCACTATATAACTATAGTGCAATCCAATAGCATCGGAGAATGGGCTGTAAAGAAGCAACACCATTGGTTGGATCGATCAAATGAACACACCCCCTTTGCTGGAGTCATTAGTTGTGCACCAAATTACATACATGTATACTTTCTAGTTAAGTGTGTGAAGTGATCAACATTCCAAATTTGTATTTTTGATTAAACAAGTGCATTGTTGACACAAGTGCACTTTTTCTTGTTGGAATTTTAAGTGAGTACACGCTACCTGCACTATTTATACAACAAAATGGTACTGAATAGTGCATAAATATTACAATTTAAACACATAAACGTAAATATTATGTCTTGTTCAAATTCCTGAACAAAAAAACTACCACACACACATATATATATATATATGTTTATATGTATATATCATATATTTTTATATGTGAAATTCTGGAGGGAATGTCGGATGTTCCTTACCAGGTCAAGAAAATATGATCATGTTACCCCAATTCTACAGTCTCTGCACTGGCTTCCTGTTAAGTTCTGTATCAGTTACAAAATATTATTAGTTACCTATAAGGCCAATAATAGTTTAGTAATAATAGTTCAGTCTGGATCCAGAACACCTGAGAAGAGATGATACCAACCCCTCAGAGGACCTTAGATAATGCCAACCCTGAAACAACATACATAACTACCAGACTTTGCTATAAGTTTGACTGTATCATAATAATTGCTGTTAATATTGTTCGTCGTCTGTTTGATTACATATTTAATTGATTTTCCCGTACATTTCTGGCATATGTACATAAGCTGTCGCCACTGATAAGCTACTACTAAATATTATAGAAACATTAATTTTCTGTAAAGTTGCTTTGCAACGATTTGTATCTTGAAAAGCGCTATACAAATAAAATTGAATTGTAAAAAAAAAAGTAATTGAATTGCATCGCTTGGTGACGTATTGACGTATGCAAATTATTCGAGCCATATACTAACACCGGAACATGAACGTAATATTCTAAAAGCAACTCATGTGAACACCTTAATCGTAATATTGTCTTATTCGGAATAAGGTAAATAATTAGATTACTGATGTCCATGTAAACGTAGTCAGTGAGATCAAACAAATTTGCGTGTGAAGGCATGGACATGAACATACACTTAAATGCACAGACTGCCAAAACACGAGGAAAGCATCAGTCTTCCTGACCTCTACTCGACATCCCACTGTCCTTAAAGCACGCAAGTCAAAAATAAACACCTGATTTTAAGGCCAAAGCAAAAACTGGACTTTTCATTTCTAAATTTAGCCTAAATATGAGCCATGTAACGTTGGGCGTATGTTTAAATACAAACGTGTTTAATTGTGCCTGTCACTGTGTGTGAACGCACCTCACATCTCTTATTAATAGCGGCTGTCAACATTAATTGCCACGGCTTGAAATACATGTTCTATTCGCGTCCGCGTCCGACAGTAACTTTAGTGCAGGTCGGGACTCATGTCAAAAAGCTAGAGGTTAAGATCCAGAAATCCAAATTTAACAAGGGATATCTGACAGGCGAACATGAGCTTCATTGAGTTTCAACCAAAGCCCTTAACATAGTCCCACACCGGAATGAGTCTTGCTTGCTTATTCGGCAGAAACTTGAGAGAGAGGAAAAAAACGCTTTCAATGTTAAGCACATAGAAAACTGCAAAACTTTCTGTAAGAATTACTCTATTTAGACGCTGTCTTGTAACCGACCCAAATTCCCACAAAGTCAGCGGTATTGTTCTCAGAGAAAGCGACTTTTCCTGTTTGAAACTCAGAATCTTCTTGGGAACGTCTGGTGTACGTGGCGAGGAATTTAATTCGGTTTGACATTTCATTGCTCACGCGCAACATATAAAGTGCAAATCAAGCTTAAATGCTCTAACTTAAACGTAAACTTTATTTCGCTACATAGTGCAATGCTGCTGACGTAGAACGCCTCAATTAGAATACAGAGGGAATCTCTGGTAAAGCCCCCCAAAAATCAGAACATACTCGATGATGTTTAGTTACCGCTCGGCTACTAAACATCCGCCGTTTGGAAAGGCCCGGATAAGTTTACTCTCGCATCTCTACGACGCTATCATTTCGACATCAGTCACAAAATAGCTCGAGTAAAATCGCCGCAGTCCGGCTTATCGAGCTCCTCCGCTGCAGAGAACAGTAGGGGGAGGAGGGTGACAAAGTTGCCGCAGTTTGGAGTTGTGTCTAGGGGGCAAGATTCCACCATTCAGCTCCCCTTCCACCAAAGTAGCTTAATAGCCCCGCTTCGATTTTCTCTTACCTTGTGAACAGAAGAACGGTGACCAATCGGAGGTAGCTTTCTGGAAGGGCAAAGAACTCAGTCGCGTTTGACTTTTTGAGGATGACTAGAGCAGCTCTCAGCAGGGTCCTCGCTAGTTCCTTCTCTCACCCCCTCCCTTGCGCCGCAAGATCAAACCATCACATTCCTTCGAGATCCAAACAATGAAAAAGGTGGGTTTTCCTTTGCCAAGAAAGACCCACCCCTAGAACGACTACGCCGCCTGTGACCGCAGAAAGAACGCCCTGTCCGGCTAATACAGTCCCGCCTTCGCCGATGAGAGGGAAAGAGCTGCGGATCAGACCAGCGCTGAGCTCTAGACTTAGAGGAAACTTAGCTTGGGGAATAACGGAAACAGTTCTCAAGTAGAGCTGGACTTTTTTAGCACTCCAATTTATAAGGGTGTTATTTTTTTAAAATGTAAATAAGCACACAACTAAATGTAAAAATTAAACACAAAAATGAAAATGGAAAACAACATGACAACGGCAAGATTTTCTGTAGGATACTGAATAAATGTGTGACGTCACTGCACAAGGTGAGCAAATTCCAGTGTCAGGCAGTAAAAACATTTAAGCAATTTCTTGTAGCATACAAATAGTTGATATTAGATTATTTCTCACTAGTAAAATGGAATTATATGTAATAAAATTATAATTATATTAGTATAATTAAATGATTAAAAATCATGTTGTATGTTTATTGAGCTTGCAAAAAAAAAAAAAAAAAAAGTTACCCAAACTTACCAATGCAGTCGAGGGTTAAATTAAACATATTTCCATCAACATATATAGAATGACATGATATTAGGTGTTTCACTTAAGAACTTTTATAAAAAATCGTGGTCAGAAATAATTCAAGCACTGCTGAAAAGGCAGCAGTCCAATAGAAAGTTGACTTCCTTGGGTTTCCAAAGCAGGATATGAACCAGCATCTGATTGCTGGTTTACAGCCTCAGCCCACAAGCTACCACCAAAATCACAAACACCCTTATATTTTTAGGACCCACACTGTTTTAGGTTGCATTCTTTTTACTCTTCATTAGAGTAATTTCAAAGCAATGCACTGCGGTTTCTCATTAGAAAAACAACTCTCTCGTTCCACTATTTTTGTTTGATGTTGAGATGAAAGAACGTGTGACAGTGTTATTTTCTATGGTGAATTCAGTGCCAAAATGTATATCCACTTCCAAATGCACACAGTCCTGCTTTTGGTCCAAAAAGAATGGAAAACATTTAATTCTGAGAGCAACATTATGTTAGTGTGGTGGCCAAGTTTCATCCTAGTTCTGCAATTTACTATTTAAGCACTCAGTAAACTCAATGAACCAGGCATTCATTTAGTATTATAGCAAAATGAAAAGTGTATAAAAAGTAAACGCTGCCCACCATGGTAACGCAAACACCCCTAGATTGTAATCCACAGCTTGACCTAGACTCTAAGATGGGGTTTGCAAGTCCATGTACTGTATATGGACTGATAACTATATAATAAAAATGTTTTGTTTCGTTTAACCTATTGATATAAGAGTGGAGTGACTCCAATCATGTCAAATGTTTATGTATCAAGTTAGTAGACATCAATGAACCAGGCTCACTTCATCACAGTCCAAGCTTCATATACACTCTGTTCATGGCAGTTAAAACCACTCTTTCTCCAGTGGCAGTGATCCTGAATAAGCACATGGCAGAAATAAAATTCTAAAAACAGCCTAGTGGCCTCAGAGTGGTTGAAGTGTAACCAACCAATAGCTACACCTGCCGTAGTCAAGGATAATCTTCACCATATGACTTTGATTTGCCTGTTTTAGGAGAATTATGCTGTATTTTATTTGTCTCTGTAATTGCCATATAACAACATTTATTTATCTATATTCATGTTGCATGTATCAAATATTATATGTTAGCAGGGATGCCATATAAGATACAACAATACTCAGTGATGACTACTAGAGAAATCTTTGGACAAAGTTTGAAATATATTACTAGAAAAATCACTCTTTAAAGTCAAAACCAGAACAATCAGTAGTCAATTCTGCACCACTTTCAGTCACGGAAGCCCTGCAGATTGCAAAAGCTGATTCAAATAATCAGTTCTCTTTCTGCTGAATCTATCTTCTGCTTTTGACACTGTCAATCATCAGATCCTCCTGTCTGCCCTCTCATCACTGGGCACAACACGGGGATTCCACTTGTGGTTTGAATCCTATTTCACTGGGAGGTCTTTCAAGGTGGCCTGGGGAGGGGAGGTATCCAAAGCACATCAACTGGTCACTGGGGTTCCTCAGGGATCAGTTCTTGGACCCCTCGTCTTCTCCATATACACTACATCACTGGGTCCCATCATACAGGCACATGCCTTCTTCTCCCATTGCTATGCTGATGACACACAGCTCTGTCTTTCATTTCAACTAGATGATCCAACAGTAGTTGCATGGATCTCAGTTTGCCTGGCGGACATCTTGGCATGAATGAAAGAATATCACCTACAGCTCAACCTGGCAAAGACTGAGCTTCTTGTCTTCCCTGCCTCTCCAACTCTACAGCATGATTTCAACATCCAGTTCTTCTACAATTACCCCATCAACTTCAGTCAGAAATCTTGGTGTAACCTTTGATGATCAGCTGACCTTCAAAGACTACATTGCAAAGACGCTGAATCTTGCAGGTTTGCATTGCACTACATCAGAAAGATCAGGCCCTTTCTAACGGAACATGCTGCACAACTTCTTGTCCAGGCCCTTTTCATTTCTAGGCTGTACTACTATAATGCTCTGGCTGGACTTCCATCAACTACTATCAAACCTCTACAAATGATTCAGAATGCAATGGCATGAGCCTAAAAGAGCCCATGTTACACCTCTCTTCATCTCCTTGTACTGGGTTCCAGTTGCGGCTCGCATCAAGTTCAAGACATTGATGCCTGCATATAAGAACAGCCAAAGCCTCTGGACCCACCTACTTCCACTCACTATTACAAATCTACATCTCCTCTAGAAGTCTGAGATCCGCTAATGAGCGACGCCTCATGGTACTATCACAGAGAGGATCAAAATCACTTTCCAGAACATTCTCGCACCATTTCTGGCTGGTGGAATGATATTCCCACCCCAATCCGGAATGCGGAATCCCTGACAACTTTCAAGCAAAAGCTGAAAGCTCATCTCTTTTGAAGCTACTTGACTTCTTCATAAAAAAAAATAAATAAAAAAAAATTGTAAGTCACTTGGATAAAAGTGTCTGCAAAATTATTAAATGTAAATGTATATATGAAGATAATATTACAAAGTATTTTTTTACTTTTGTTAATCTGCACATCTGAACACCTGTAAAGAATTTGAATGTCAGGGGATAAAGCACTAGTGGCTTTCAGATCTCTCACTCCTACACAAGCTGTCATCATTTAAATCAAAACAAAGTCCTTCACTCTTTAATTATTTTTGTATAAGGCCACTGCATGTCACAGCAAGAAAAGCTGTAGGTGGGGAGAACATCACAAGCTCACACTTTGTAAAAATATGCTCTTGCATAACATATTAGACAGTTTGTCATATAACCACTCCAGCTATTTAGGTTATTGCCTTACACAGAAGAATATACACTGTTAATATGTTTAATGTGTTACCCCTTATGAAACAAAAATATATTGCAGTATATTGGAAAATATCATGTAATATATTAGGCATATATTCTTATATATATTATTTTTTTCCAATATATTGCAATATATTGAAAGCTGCAATCATTTGTATATTTTGCAATATATTATATAATATATGTATCATGAATATATTATTAAATGTATTCAAATATATAAAATATTAGAAAATAAAAAGGGAAAATAATATATTACAATATATGTGTCACACCCTCAGCTCGTTCCCTTAGCCCCAGTCACCATTGCCAGTCACCATCCACTCAATCTCCCATGCACCGCTCACGTGAACCGTCACCTGAATACTGATTACCTGCACCTGCACCTGCAATCACCACACCTTTAAATACTCACCTCACTCATTCACTCACCGGCTGGAATCAAGATTACATGGACGCTCTTTGTGGATCTTCTGCCTGCTTCTTGTGGACCGTATTGTGACTCTGTGGAGATTCAGATACAGCGATTAAGGGAAGTGACTCTTTGTTGTCAGGCCTAGCTTTGTACTTGAACTCACCTATTGATCAGTGCTTGAAGATTCACCGTCTGTGACCACACTTACCAGCTCTGTTGAAATCCTATGTTAATAAAGCTTCACGAAAGTACTTACCCGTCTTCTCCTCTCCTTGTGTGGATGTGACAGGATTCCAGCCCCGAAAACAGAACTTCATATCTCCCATGGATGTTAACGCTGCTGCTCAGGGAGCGGCTTCGGACCCGTTCACCGAAATGGTGACTGCTCTCCGCCAAGTATTACAGTCAGTTTCACCACCCACCGAAACTAGTGCTACCACCACCAACAGCACGCCCCTTGCACGTCCCGCGTGCTATGCGGGTGAACCGAGTGGCTGCAGTGGGTTTATTCTGCAGTGCTCACTGTTCATCAACGCAAATACCAGTAAATTCCCCAATGAGGCCACCAAAGTCGCCTTTATGATCTCTCTCCTCACCGGACGAGCGCTACAATGGGCAGAGGCCCTTTGGAACTCCCAGAGTCCGGTTCTATCCTCATTCGACGCCTTCGTCACCCACCTCCAGGAAGTGTTCGGGGTGGCTCTAACTCCTCTTTCAACCCATGATGAACTCTTAAATCTCCGCCAGGGAGCCACGGAAATACATGACTACACTCTCCGTTTCCGGACATTAGCCGCCACCAGTGGTTGGAACCAAACTGCCCTGCTAGCTGCATACCGTAAAGGTTTAAAGCCCCAGATCAGAAAGCAAATGGTCATTTACGACGATAATGTCAATCTCGAGACGTTCATCAGAAAAACTATAAATGTTGCTCAACACCTCTCGGCCTGTGCCTCCCCGGCCTCATATACCATCTCTCCATCAGCCAGAACGCCCTCGCCCCAACGAGACCAGGAGGAACCCATGAACACCGACTCCTACCGCCTAGATGCCTCTGAACGGAGACGCCGCATTCAGCAGCGGCTATGTTTATACTGTGGCGAGGCCACTCACCTGATCCACGCCTGCCCGGTCCGTCCGCCTCGCCCAATGGTGAGTACAGTTTCCATTACCCCATCTGTATCTCACATACCTCATATCAGAGCCCAGATCACAATTAACTCACGCAATCTTTCCATCCATGTCCTGGTGGATTCCGGAGCCGCAAGCAACTTCGTCTCATCTCACTTCGTAACCAAGCACCGTATACCCATCGTCCAGAACGAGACCACTTACCGTATCACTACCATCCAAGGATCACCATTGGGCGGTGGCAAAATAACTAAAAGGACACACGAGCTGGAGCTCGTTCTGCCCCACGGACATCGGGAACAACTGGCCCTCCTCGTACTTCCTCGCGCTACTGTTGACGTCGTCCTGGGTAGGCCGTGGCTGGCCCAACATAACCCACAAATCAACTGGAGCACAGGGGAGATCCAGGCATGGGACCCGAGATGCCAGAGTCACATTCACCATCCACCAGTCCAGAATTCACAGTCTGCGCCGCCGCACCTTCAATTGCACTCCACCTCCATGGGTAGACCTGCCCTTTACTCCTCCTACTCCGATGTGTTCAGCAAGGAACAAGCCACCCGATTACCACCACACCGGCCCTGGGACTGTTGTATCGACCTGCTGCCAGGTGCCAAGCTACCACATGGGAAAATATATCCACTCTCCCGTCCTGAGCAGGTGGCAATGGAGGAATACATCCAGGAGGCTCTCGATCAGGGGTTCATCAGGCCGTCCACATCTCCAGCTGCATCCAGTTTCTTCTTCGTCCCCAAAAAGGATGGCGGACTTCGACCATGCATCGACTACCGAGTGCTAAATGACGCCACCGTCAAGTTCGCCTACCCGTTACCACTCGTTCCGGCGGCTCTGGAGGAACTGCGGGAAGCCAAGGTGTTCACCAAACTCGACCTCCGCAGTGCCTACAATCTGATCCGTATCCGAGAGGGAGACGAGTGGAAGACTGCCTTCATCACCCCTGCCGGGCACTACGAATATCAGGTTATGCCCTATGGGCTTGCTAACAGTCCATCCATCTTCCAGAGTTTCATGAACGAAATATTCCGTGATTATCTCCACCAATTCGTCATTGTCTACATAGACGATATCCTGATCTACTCCCGGAACATAGAAGAACACCAAACCCATGTCCGCCACGTCTTACAACGACTCCGAGACCACCACCTCTACCTAAAAGCTGAGAAGTGTGAGTTTCACTGCACTACCGTCTCCTTCCTCGGATACGTGATCTCTGCGGAGGGAGTTCAGATGGAGTCAGCCAAGGTAGATGCTGTGGCCAACTGGGCGGAGCCCACAACGGTGAAAGAACTCCAACGTTTCCTTGGCTTTGCCAATTTCTATCGGCGCTTTATCAAGAACTACAGCCTGCACTCGGCTCCTCTAACATCCCTTCTAAAAGGAGGTCAACGCCGGCTGCGCTGGACACCCCAAGCTCGAGAGGCCTTCAGCCATCTTAAACACCTCTTCACCCCGGCACCCATTCTTCGACATCCTGACCCGTCCAAGCCGTTCGTCGTAGAGGTTGATGCGGCCAATCACGGCATTGGAGCCGTGTTGTCTCAAAGGTCTGGTGAACCTTGCTCACTCCATCCGTGTGCGTACATCTCTAAGAAACTCTCTCCTGCCGAATGCAATTATGGAATCGGAGACCGTGAGTTGTTGGCCATTAAACTCGCCCTTGAGGAGTGGCGGCACTGGCTAGAGGGAGCTCAGTTCCCATTCACTGTTGTCACCGACCACAAAAATCTCCAATATCTGCAGAATGCCAAAAGACTCAATGCTCGTCAGGCTCGGTGGTCACTCTTCTTTGCTCGCTTTAATTTCCAGATCACGTATCAACCCGGTCACAAGAACACTAAAGCAGATGCTCTGTCCCGTATGTACTCACCAGATCCAGACACCAACAAGCCTGATTCAATTCTACCACCCTCCGTTTTCCTCGCGCCTATCCTCTGGCAGATCGACGAGGAAATTCGAGCCGCCACCCTCGAGGAGCCTGCACCTCCGGAGGTACCCACGGGTCTAATGTACGTGCCCACCAACCAGCGACTCCCCCTACTGGAAAGTACGCACACGTCACCTGGCTCAGGACACCCTGGCAGCAGGCGAACCCTCTCGCTCATCCAGCAGAAGTACTGGTGGCCTAACATGGTTCGTGACGTTACCCGGTACATCCTCGGATGCTCGGTCTGCGCCGTTACCACCACACCTCGTCAACTTCCCGTGGGTAAATTACAACCACTACCCATTCCTCGCCGACCCTGGACCCATCTAGGGGTGGATTTCGCCACTGACCTTCCCCCCTCAGGGGGGTACACTACCATTCTAGTTGTTGTTGATCGTTTTTCTAAATTCTGCAAACTAATCCCATTAAAGGGTCTTCCCACAGCGTTCGAGACCGCCGAAGCCCTCTTCACCAACGTGTTCCGGAATTATGGCACTCCAGAGGACATTGTCTCGGACAGAGGACCTCAGTTTGTCTCCAGGGTCTGGCGAGCGTTCTTCCAACTCTTCGGAACATCCGTCAGTTTATCTTCTGGATATCACCCTCAGACCAACGGCCAGACCGAGCGGAAGATTCAAGAGATCTCACGGTACCTCCGTACTTACTGCTCCCAACACCAGGATACCTGGAGCCAGTATCTGCCGTGGGCTGAGTATGCCCAAAACTCCCTTCGCCAAACCACTACAGGCTTAACCCCTTTTCAATGTGTTTTAGGCTATCAACCACCGCTGTTTCCCTGGTCAGGAGAAGTCTCTGAAGTGCCCGCGGTAGATCACTGGTTCCAGGAGAGCGAGAGGGTGTGGGACTCAGCTCACGTCCATCTCCAGCGGGCAGTTCGGAGACATACAGAGACCGCTAACCGACGCAGATCGCCTAATCCCGTCTATCTACCTGGAGACAAGGTTTGGCTCTCCACTCGGGATATCCGCCTCCGACTGCCCTGCAAAAAGCTGAGTCCCCGCTACATAGGGCCGTTCACCATCCATTCTCAGATAAATCCCGTCACCTACCGCCTGGACCTACCACCACACTACCGGATCTCACCCACGTTTCACGTCTCACTGCTAAAACGTCACACTGATCCAGTTTCTCCTTCCTCCACAGAACCAGAACCGCCTCCCCCTCCAGACCAACCCGAAATCCTCGGAGACAACATCTACCAGGTCCAAGAGATCCTCGACTCCCGGCGGCGGAACGGCCACCTGGAATACCTCATAGATTGGGAGGGGTTCGGTCCCGAGGAGAGGTCGTGGATACCACGCAATGACATCCTGGATCCGGCTCTCCTCGAAGATTTCCACCGACAACACCCGGACCGCCCGGCTCCCAGAGGTCGTGGTCGTCCCCGTCGCCGCTCTAGGATGCCTGGAGTCACCCGTGGGGCGGGGGGTAGTGTCACACCCTCAGCTCGTTCCCTTAGCCCCAGTCACCATTGCCAGTCACCATCCACTCAATCTCCCATGCACCGCTCACGTGAACCGTCACCTGAATACTGATTACCTGCACCTGCACCTGCAATCACCACACCTTTAAATACTCACCTCACTCATTCACTCACCGGCTGGAATCAAGATTACATGGACGCTCTTTGTGGATCTTCTGCCTGCTTCTTGTGGACCGTATTGTGACTCTGTGGAGATTCAGATACAGCGATTAAGGGAAGTGACTCTTTGTTGTCAGGCCTAGCTTTGTACTTGAACTCACCTATTGATCAGTGCTTGAAGATTCACCGTCTGTGACCACACTTACCAGCTCTGTTGAAATCCTATGTTAATAAAGCTTCACGAAAGTACTTACCCGTCTTCTCCTCTCCTTGTGTGGATGTGACAATATGACAATATATTTTAAGAAATATATTGGTAAATATATTTTCCTTTCGTAAGGGACTTGCAAGGTGGAATTGCTTTGTATAAAGAAAATGAAAGATGCATGGAAATCACAAACAAAATATCTATTCATTAAATTTTCTTCATCGCATTTAGTTGTATCCCCAAAAATCTGTTCATCGTGCTGATGTTAAAATGGTTTAAAAGAACAACCTCAGCCTTGCAAAAGAAAAAAGCAAGGCATGCTGGGACATGCCCCAGTATCAGTGTGTCACAACACCACAGAGAAGGTTTGAGTATTCTTTCTGTTCTGTCTCTTTATCTCTTTCTCTTGTGCTGGTATATTTTCCCCTCTTTCTCACATTCAGATGCGTGGTTGCAGATGTTAGAAGAAGAGATTTATATTGAGTGAAATGTAATCATGCTTTTTTTTTTTTATACCGATACTTATACAAGCTGTTTTATCTTAACTTCAGAATCATCCATAATATCATCCATAGTATTAAGATTCTCTGCCAACTAGGATCAAGAGTGAGACCAGACATAAGATGGATCGTCATGTCTTGCTCACTATTGTCAACAGTGCAGTCCCAAGATGTATGCAAAGCGTGTTCTTATGTCACCTAAATGTGAGAGGATGTATGCAGTGAAAGGTTTTTCAGCTTCTTTTGGAATGTGGCTCAGTCTATCTCCACAATATCGCATGAAGCCTTTGGGCTGCAGGCCAACATTCCCCAAAGAGCACCTGGGTGCATTTGACCCATCTCTTCCCCAGATTCCATCCGCAGGACTGAATGATTGAAGTTTTAAGAAATGCAATAAAAATAATGGTGCATTGCCTAGACAGAGTGCATTTTATTCACTAAAAGTGACATAGCTCCGGAGTTATGTGAAATTCCAATTTTTATTACCAACAACATGATTGTGAGTGCGATGTGTGATACAGATTGTAGCAAATACTGAGTAACTTACATTAACTTATTTGAGTTTAAGCCTTCTGTAAAGCTGCATATAGCTGAATTGAGCTTGTTTCATAATTGTTAAACATTTCAACAAGTTGATGAACTAATTTGAAATAACTAAATTAAGCTTAATGATGACATGTCTTCTGTGAAGTTGCTTTACAATGCAACAGCAATGTTTTTTTATAATTGTCATTGTTATTAATGTGATGCTGCTTTGAAATTATCTGTACTGTATAAAGAGCTACATAAATAAATGTGACTTGTCATTTTAGGCATACAATTGCCAGTTATTTCTGTGATCAAAAATGGTTCCATACGGAGCCACAGCAAAATAAAGTGTATGCTTCTCCGAGCCACATGCAGTACTGGTTTAATTCTAGAAAGAATCAGTGCTCAGTGACACACATATGAAGCTATGATTATAAACTTCATAAGAAACAATGCCATCTAGAGAACTTTGTGTGCATGCAGGCTTACATTTAGTAAAAAAGACACCAATCCCACATTTGCTGAAATGCTATAAAATTACATCTAAGACCCCCTTTCGTTATCCTGATTCTGTGCCACCCAAGAAAAAATTCATAAAACCATAAAAAACCACTGTGAGAATGTTTCATAAAGATGGCTCATAGACAAGAGCGCAGAGTGTTTTTATTGTGCCCTGTGGTTTGTTCTGCTCCATCAGTATGTTTCTCATCTCTGTTGCAGGCAGTGCTACCCATCATAACAGCAGTTTGGTTAAAGACTATCGTTATCCTTAATCCAGGATTTAGCCTGTGGCTCCATCAGGGCTAGGGCTGTTTGTTGTTAAAGTTAATATCTATTAAATAAACTAAAGTAGCATAGCATGAGGCAACCCACTTCAACCGTAAACTCAAGTATTTTTCCACCCCTCTTTGTTATGTATGAGCTTTGTCTTTCTTTCTTTCTTTTTTTAAAAAAAAAAAAAAGAAAGAAAGTTGCATAATTGTGTGAATATATGTTGCTGAGCTAGTCTTTTGTATGTCTCTTCATCTTTCACGCACTGGATCGTTCTAGACTGATCTCTGTTCTGTGACTGATGAGCACTGTGAGAGCATATAAAAGGGATTGCTGTGCCTGAAGGGGGAGAAGCTGCTCTGTATTTTCTGTTGTTGTATACCCATTGCTAACTTTTAATGTTAATATTTGCCATAGCATGCAGTCGTTTTGTCTTCTTGCTTGCACTCCATTTGTGGATTGAAAAAGTTTTTTAAAAATTAAAAAATAATATTATAACTGATGTTGCAGCCCCAGCCTAGATGGGGTCCTATAATTGGGATTTATATATATATTTAGCCTTTTGGGTTTTTTACTTTTTGAGGCTTAAAAATATAGTTATCTTGCTAATTGAATAATATAACATTATACTTACATGTAATGGGAAACGAGAAACATTTGAAATCAAAACAGAAATAAAGACATGAGACAATATTCTTGATTCCTTGGTGCCCTCATGTGGCCACTATGAGATCTACAAAGTAGCCTAAGATTGACAATGAGTGACGTCATGGGGCGAATTCCAAACGGGTTTTTTTTTTTGCGCTCTTGAAGGGCAATTCGGGAAGGGGACTTCATTTGTAGGGATGTTCCAGACGAAAGTAAACAACTTAATCTTTTCACGAAGGGCCCTTCCAGAAGTCCGTTAAAGAAGGAAGCATGCGATGGTCACTTCACGGAAGTGATTTCTGTTTGTGATCATGTAATCCGCGGTTAGGAGAGCTTGAGATGCTTTTTAAAGTTCCAAAGTTGGGGTTGATTTCGAGTTAACATAAAGTAAATAGAATGGGCTAATTCAATTTGTCTATTAATGTAAGGCAAAATATTTTTCGTCAGTGAAGGAAATATGATTTAAGATGGTAGTGCAAGCAAGTTTATTTTGAAAAAGTAAAAAGTAAAAGTAAATAAGAAACAATTAGGCAATATTTGGATTAAAAGAAGAAGAAGAAGAAGAAGTAGGCTATTTGCAACAACTGATGGAGTGCTGAATGCTGCACCCATGCTGCACGCGCAGCATTGTCAAGGTAACACTTGGTCAGTAGTTTGGCCACTTGAGAGCAAGTGCACGCGACAGAAAGTAATTGCGCAAGACTGTCCAGAACTTAAATAAGCGCAGTTCCCTTAACGCACACTAAATCCACACTTCTCGAATACTACCTCGGTTTTCAAGAAGTGTATCCCATTATGCATCATATTGTGGAAATAAATCGCAAGACTTTTTGACAAGATTGCGAGAGGTCACGGAAACCTTTCCAATTTAAGTTAAATATGAATAATAATGAGATATTAAATATAATTTGGTTGTAAAACAAAATGCTACACGTTTTATTGCTGCATCGATTAGTATAGTTGTTTTATACAACATTTGGAACTGCCTTATATCACAAATTATTTATTTTTTATCACAAATTAAAATTGTCCTGTTCTTGGGACTACTGAACAGACATTTAGTTCAGTAAGTTGATTTTAAAATGCGAAGTATTTAAAATTAAAGTTAAAATAAAGCTACGTAAACCCTTGCATTTTTACAATACTATAAGTGTGTCCCATCAGGTAATGAAAGGTTGTTCACACACT